>NW_028251339.1:0-269774 GCF_964263255.1 Lissotriton vulgaris | reverse complement strand
TGCTGATTTGGTGGTTCCGACTTTTCTTTGGTTGCAGTAGGCCTGGAGTTAGGCGCTCAATTTCCCCTCTTGCTGGACCTTTGTAGATGCATTTTGATTTTTCAAGAGAAGCCTACCCAGGTTAGCAAGATTAAAGTCTTTTGCAAAGACAATCTCTGCAGGTGGCTTTGTGCAGGTGATATCTTCCAAGGAATCGCAGCAGTCAACCACTATTGTGTTTTTATTGCCCTTATGAAAGTTCAAATTGATATTGATCAGTAGTAGTGCCCTTGATTTAACAGCAATGTTACCCCCCTCAATTATCACGGCTTGCAGTGAAGGATTGGTGTTGTAAACAGTTCTTCCTTCATCATGCAGGGTGGTGGAAACATATATAGAAAACGATACTGCAAATCCAAACAAAGGGCCTCATTTACAACATTTTTTTACAGGTGCTGCACTGCATTGCTTCTTGCTGTGCTGCCAGGCGTCAATAGAAAAGGGCCAGAATGCACAGTATCTATGAGAGACAACGCACTCCTGTCTTCTTTCACTGCACTGGTGCACAAATAGCTGCCTTGCCCCAATACAGGCACCTTTGCACAGGGTTTGTATAAAAGCCCCAATGTGTTTAGACTTTATTGCTGGCTTGTAAAATTCAGGGTATCCTGCTATAGGAACAGAATTAGCCAACTAGGATTCTTGCAGGCAAATTATGTCCCCAGTAGTAATGAATTAGTAAGCCTCTTGCTCAGTCATTAGGCGACAAAAAACAGCAACATTCCATGATAATAATGTGATCTCTTGTTTGAGTGGATCAGCCATTTTCGTTGTAGTAGTGGTGGGACTTTGGTTGATATGGACCTTCGCTTTTACTTCATGAACTGTATAGTGTTTTTTGTATTCTAGTTGCCACTGCTAGGAGTGCTGATTAGTTGCAGCCTCCAGTGGGCTCCTAGCCAGCTCCAGGCTTCTTCACTTCCCATGGGCCTTTTAGCTCAAGTTGCTTTTGGTATAGTGGACCCGTATTCAGGCTTTTTTGTATGCTTTAGGATCTGAGGCACTTGGAGCATTGTTCTGTGTCCACAAGGCTCTAAAAAATGGGAGGATATTTCAATGGCTTAACTTCTTGTATGTCAGTGCCCCAGTTTTCAAATACTGCAGGCTCATTCAAAACTGACATCACCTAAGGGGGTAAGCTCCAGGTCACTACAGTCTCTTCCAATTGTGGAGAGTGACACATTCGCATAAATTGAACCCTATCTACGTCTCTGGATTTTAGGTGTTTCAAGGAGGGTATATAATGTAGTAACCACAAAATGTTTTTTATGTTGAGGATGTCTGTATTTCTTCTTGACATATATTGTGGGCGGAAAACACGTTGAGTCTGCTTAGATTCTTGATCCAAAGTGGTAGTGTGCTTGTGCAGCTTATTGTTCCTGGGTGTCCTTGGCTGGGCTTCCAATCCTTGTGGTGTCCTGTTTAGAGTACTTTAACTCTCCTTGTGGAGGCACTCCATGCTTGCGCCATTAGTTCCTGCTAGGGGAGGCTCTAATAGTAGCTCCTGCAACTTAATTGAGTGATGGTCGCTCTAACCCAGGCATTGTACTGACCTTTAGTGGAGGAGTTCTTTGCTTGAGCTATAATGTTACACACTGGTTGTGCCCCAGTAATTGAGAGTTTACCAGATTCTTTCCTGTTTGTTTTTTGGGCCAATGCACCTGGGATGTTTTGGGTTGTGTCTGACAAAGCTGCATCTATAGCCAATTCAACCGGAGCTAAAGAAGTGCGAATTAATGCTTGACAGGCTAAAACTGAGGGGCATATTATCAAGAAGGGCGTTAAAATGATAGCCGCTTTCGCGGCAGGAAACTGCCGCAAAAGCGGCGATAATGGGCTTGATAATACACTCTGGAGAATTCCCATAGAAGCCCATGTTCTGGTGTGAACCTGGGCTTCTATGGGAATTCCCAAGGACATATTATCAAGCCCATTATCGCTGTTTTAGCGGCAGTTTCCTGTCGCTAAAGCAGCGATAATTTTAATGCTGTTTCTTGATAATATGCCCCATGAATTCCTTGTTCCACCTGGGGTGGTTGAATCCTCATGGTGAACATGCCCTAGTGCCTGACCTTCTTTTGTTTGTGGACGGAAAAAGTTGGCAAAGACCTTTGGGTGCAATGTAGCGCTTTGGGTAATATTCCTTAGTGGTCCCTCTATGGTCAGTCTGTTAAGTGTTTTGAGTTATTATTTTTTCTTTATCTTTTTTCCCCTCCTCGTTAAGGGTTTTAATGAATTGAGTATTCAATTGTAGTTAGTCAGCACCAGATTGTTGTAGTGGGATGTCTGCAGCATTTGCTGACTTTAAGCCCTCTAAAGAAGTCACAAAGTTCCCTCCGGATCTAGCCAGCGCTATATAAAACCTTTAAAATAAAATAAATAAAAACATAAAAACCATTTTGTGGCTTCTCTCATCACCAGGTATTTAAGTTCCTGGGTGGATATCACCTTTCCTTCAGACTCAAGAGCTATGGTAAGAGTGAGTGAGCAGAGTCCAGGAAGTGGTAAGGAGACAGACTAGTGCGGTCTCTTCCCAAAACAAAAGGTGTTAAAAAACGATTTTCCCTTTCTGTGATTACTGTCTTTGCATGTGGTTGTTACAGTTTAAAATTGCAGGTTTGACCTGCCTGTGATCGCATATTTCATCACCCATTTTGTGTTTTAAACTTGTGGTTTTCCCTGCCCATGATTGCTTGCATTTAACTTGTTGAATTGTGGGATTTGCAGTCCAACCTCTGTAGTTTGCCCCTCTCATTACTTGGTGACAAATCTGTTTTCCCTCCAAATTTCTCCTCTGCTCTGTGCTAAGACCTGTGTGTTAAAACAGCCAGCCCCCCCTGCTTCCCCCCCCCCCCCAGCAACAGGGATATCGTACATCAGTATATACTTCTGTGAGCTGTTTAAACTGTATTCACTGGGGCCTGTGCACTTCGTTTTTTGGCCAGCAGGGGGAGTAAAGTTTTATTCAAACAGTATTGTTAGGTTTCGAGTTAGTGACGCCTTTGCCTGCAGAAGTTCAAAGTGTGGATTGAGCCTGTGTGTCTACTAGGAGATTCTGAACAGGAGAAACAGCTTCCAACTCCTTGGCCAGCAAACCTTTTCTGAGGTTGCTGGGACCTCATATGGTTTGCTAATGGTTGGCACATGTGTACACTGATTGGTGGTTGTATCTGGTGTTTCTATTGGGTTAGGGTTGATGTCCTCATTGGTTGGGTATTTGAGGGTTCTGATTGGTTTCTGGGTCTGTGATTCAATTATTGTAGGGTTGGGATTAGGGTTAGGGTTAGGATTTCTATTGGAAGTAGGGACTAGGGCTTCCTATGTTATTGGTTGTTGGGAGTAGGGTGGGACTAGGGCTAGGGTTAGACCTTTAATTGGAAGTAGTTATTTAGGGCTTCTGGTGTGATTGGTTGTTGGACTAGTTGTGGGACTTAGAGTAGGGTTAGGCTTTCTATTGGAAGTAGGGACTAGGGCTACCTGTACCATTGACTGCTTGGACTTGGGTTGGGACTACTGGTAGGGCTAGGGCCTTTATTGGACGTAGAGATCAGGGTTTTTGAACTGATTGGGTGCTTGGGCTAGGGCTGTAAGGTCCTGGTCTCCTATTGGTTCTAGATTTTTTGGCTAGTGTTGTGATTGGATAGTGTTAGGGCTAGGGTTCCCATTGGCTGAAGGGGTCACCTGATTACTAGGGCTATAAAAAAGTCCAGGCTTAAGGCGTCTCAGCCTGGGCGTCGAGGCTAAGGGCGGAGAGGACAAGGGTAGTTGCCTGTTTGAGCCTGTTAAGGGTGGAGAGGACAAGGGCAGTTACCTGTTTGAGCCTGTTAAGGGCGGAGAGGACAAGGGTAGTTGCCTGTTTGAGCCTGTTCGAGACTGGTTGGGACTGGGGCCAGAAATGCTGCCCTTTTTCTCATTTTGCAATATCCGGTCCACACCATCCACATACAGAGGAACACACTGGCACCGAAATGTACACCACGCACAGCACTATGCACAGATTAATGTGCCAGCCTGCACTACAAACCCAACCAAACCACATCTACACACCCTACTATCCCAACTACCACACATATCCACCATCACCCACAAACAGTACACAATTCTATCCTATACCACTAACTAATACACTCATCACTAACACAACGTCAATCAACGCCATACATAACTACATCCCATTCAGCCACACTCTCCCTGCTGTAATTACACCTAACAGACCACCTTTTATCACTAACAAACTTATAATGATCCTTCCATCAGTTGCCCAAAAAACACCCTACTCTCCCTTCTGCCATAATAACACTAAAACACAACACACACACTACACAATACCACACTTTGTAACTCTTGCAATAAACCAGTCTAAGATAAACACTATCACCTCTACTTCATTCCCTCCTACACACAACATACACTCTACTCATAAACACATCACCACCCTTTCTACGTCATAACCTCCTCTCACAAACAATACTATACAATACTATACAACCAAATCCAGTGCACGAAACATATACATCAGCACCCCTTTTCGCTACACCTCAAAAGCAAAACATATCACACACACCAGCACAACAAGATTTTCAGAGCACAACACCTCATAATACTTACCATCACAAAATACTTAACATTGACAAATCCCACCATACAAGAAAAAAACATGGGTGGCACATCCTTCTCTGTTCAAGCAGCCAAACTATGGCACTCTTTACACCCCAACATAAGATCCACAGACAGCCCCTTATCTTCAGAAAACTACTCAAGATTTGGCTCTTCCCCACATAAGCACCATACGGAAAAATACATTTACAGCATATCCCTCTGTATATAAGCATTTATTTTCACTATAGATATGTACCTATCTTTGTGTATTACTTTATAAAACATGTAAAATAATTATGTTGTTAAGAGAAAAGAGAAAAAAATAATAATAATAGTAATAATAATATTAATCAATAAATATAAACCATCTTTGGTCTACATGTACATACTTCCATTGTGCATCTATGTACCTTCCATGTACTTGGATCTGTGTGTCTGTTACTTTTCTCCTGAAAAACCATATCCAATACACTACCCTATTTCTCATCCTGTGCCTCTGTCAATATATTTAATCTAAATATACTTCCTTCCTTTATGTATCTATATACTTTCAATGTACTTATGGGTCTATATATTCATCACTTTCTTCTAAAATTTAGCATTTCGAATGAACTAGCCTATTTCTCAGCCTATACTTCGCTCAATATATCTTCTAGCCCAACCTTCTGACTCATCGCAAACTTCTTTCTACTACTCCTTCCAATGCACTACCCTATCTCTCATCCTATACATCTATTAATATATCCTCTACATCCACTCTCTCATTTATCCCATACCCCATACCACTACTATGATCGTCAAAATAACTCTTTCTAGACTCTCTCCTGCTCTACCCCTCCTTGCATCATCTGACACCTCTTTTTACAACACCTATCCCCTAAAACAAAACTTTCTAATTTCTCCCTTTTGACTCCTCCAGTCCAAAACTCCTTTTTACTTATCCAAAAGTCTCTTCCTACTGCTAAGACCTAAAAAAAAAGAATCCCTCCACTATCCTTTTCAATCAAAATAAACAGACTAACATGTTCACTTCTCAAATTCCATATTCAACTATACTAATATACTGCTCAAATAACTGAATAACATATCTACTACTCAAATTACTTCATATTTATACTATACTAACTTTCAACACTAATGCTTTATGGATTCCGGATTGGCGTGCTACTCGCCAGAAAAGCGCTTTAAACCCATCAGGGTTAACAAGTGCTATATGAATGCAAATCTTTCTTCCCCTTTTATCCCTCCACTATCATTCTCACTCCAAGTAACAGGCTAATATCCACCACTGAAATTACCTCATATTTCACCATATTAATTCACCACTAATCCTTTATAGGCTTCCTCAATAGCGTGCGCCAACAAGCGATAAATAAAAACAAACCTTCGTCCTCCTCTATCCTTCTGCTATCATTCCAAATCCAAATAACTGACTAACCTATCCACCACTTAAAATGTACTTGCATGTTTCACTATACTAATTCAACACTAATCCTCTATATCCCAGGTAGCGTGCTACTCGCCAAAAAAGTGATTTGACGCCTCGTCAGGGGTAGTAAGTTCTATATAAATGCAATTACAATACAATACAATACAGTCACAGTGTTCGTTTAAAATATTAAATCTGGATTCCAGATTTACAATTTTTAAGTCGATGTTAGATATGCAGTTAGAAACTGATTGCACTAGATCATTTTGCAGCTCTAGTTTATGTGATTGCCGCGTTGGAGCGGTAGTGGCGACAACAGGGATGAATTGATCAACGTTAGGGTGGCTTCCATTGAGAAATTACAAGCACTTCTGTTAGTTGGCCACATACTGTTTAGCTCGGGAGAGCGCCCTAGAATTGACTGTTCCAGTGCTTTCAAGATCTTAGCATCTGTTTCATTTAACGCAAAGCTAACAGGCTGACATAGTGGGCGGTTGCATATTTCCCATGGTATAGAGGCATTCCTGTTGACAGAAAAAGCTTTGATTTCCTCAGGATCCTGATCATGATGCACTTGCATCACCCTCTCCATAGTTGTTCCTTGATTACTCCAATGAATAGCATTTGTTGGGATAAGAGGGCGAGTCATCAAAAGAGCAGTGGGGTCAGTTGCCGAAGACAGTTCAATTATTTCTTAGACTGCCATTATCTGGGCCCACAAATTAGTTCCCTTAGTGAGCTAGCATTAGTGAGGGCCGAATAGTTCCGTGGCTGCTTTTGAGATTGGGGTGTGCTGTTGAATTGGGCAGCATTTGGGAGCGCCACCATTCTTTTTTGATGCCATGTGTTAGAAATGGGGGTCTGTAGTTGGCAATGATTTGCACCTTTATCCAAGTAGGCACCCTTCTTTCTAGTCAGGATAAGGGAGATACTCTACTGAAATAATCCCTGCTCACCCCCTTGTAGCTTGGCATTAGCCACCAGGCTTATCTCAAGTGTTTAAAGCATATGCATATAACCAACAGTAAAATAGAAAAAAACTACAAAAGGACACCACACCAGTTAAAAAAAATATCCACTATTTTATATATTTAAAACAAGACCAAAATAATAAGAATCCAACTTACAGTCCTTAAAAAGATGCACTTTGCAAGAATAACACTGACAATGCAGTTCTTTGGAGTTGGTAGCTCCGTCTGGTGCTACTGTGATACTGAAAACAACAGAATCCAATAGTTCCATCTGACCACATTGATCGAGGTGGTAGCAGACTTGTAAACAGTACCTTTCCGTTGAGGCCGATCATGTTGATGCGAGTCGGTCGTGGCAACCGTCACAGTTCTGATGCAAAGTGTAGTGGTGTGGCGTGCTGTACCCTCAAGACGCGGTACAGGCAGCGGCTCGGTGAGACTAGGGCTGCGATGCGGAGTGAGGCCGTGCTCATTGCAGTGCTGACAGGTCATGGTGCAAACGACAGAGCCGGTTAGCGGGAGCTGGAGTTGGTTCACCTAGACTGCAGTGTGGGACAAGGCGGTGCATCGTGAGACTTACGAGTGGTGCCCCAAAGCCACAATTCGGTCACGGGTGTCGAAGTCAGCAGGCAGTGGTGGTGTTGGTGAGACCAGGGCGGCAAAGTGAAATGAGGCGGTGCGGAGTGCGGTGCCCACAGGTCACGATGAAAGCAGCGGCTCGGAGGCGGCAGCATCAGTGGTAGTCATCGGTGAGACCAGGGTTGCCATGCCAGATACGACGGTGCCCTCTGTGATGCCTTCAGGATATGGAGCCAATCACGGAGTTGGTGATGGAGTCCGTTTCTTTTCTCCCTCTGTGGCATCTGAAACCAGGGTTCTAGAACGGTTCCCAGAGGTCAGTGAAATCTTTGCAGTCCCTGGGACTTCAGAACAGCAGGCAAGCTCTACTTCAAGCCTTTGGAGATACTCAGCACAAGTAAAGAAAGTTCAGTCAGGTCCTTTCACTGCCCACGGCAGAAGCAGCAACTGCAGGCTAACCCAACAAAGCAACAGCAAAGCAAAGGGGGCAGTACTCATTCTGGCAGCTCTTGCAGCTCTTCTTCTTGGCAAGTTCCTTGATTCCAGCCACTTCTAAAATTCTGGGGTCTGGGCCCCAATATTTATACTCAGTTTCTCTTTGTTCTTTTGGGCAGAGAGTGTGTGTACCCAGCCCAAACCAGTTCTGTCCTCTCTGGCCCGGCTTCCTGGCAGGAGGTGGATACAGCATTGTCCAAAGCAGACCAGGCCCATTCAGGTGCAAGAAAATCTCCTCCTACTACTCTAAATGCTGCCCAGGTCTATTCAGCCCAGCCCTGACTCATACAGGAAAGGCAGGACACACCTCGACCCCCTCAGCGGCTGTCTGAAAATAATGCAAATCCCCAGCCGCTTTCACTCCAAAGCCAGACAGTCAATCCACAAACCCAGCAGAGGCACACAGGATGACTAAGCAAGTAAATACCTACTTTCTAAAAAGAGTATTTTCAAATCCAGAACACAAAAATCATTTTTACTAAATGATACATGTTTGTATTCTGAGTTCAGGTATACTAAACCCTATTTCCCTATCTTGTCCCAATGGGAAGATATGCTTATAAGATGTTATAAGTAAACTCCCATTCTATCCTATGAGACAGATAGCCCTTCCATAGTGAAAAACAAAATATACTGTGATTCACTACCAGGAAATGTCATACACACTAGGGGTGGGTGGAATTTGCGGAATGGACTATATCGCCGAGAGGCACGGAGATTGAACAAATCTCAGTGCCTCTCTGCCATATTTCCGTTTCGCAGATCCCGCCCGCCCGCCTCCTGCCGGCCTCCCGCCCACCTTATAGTTATTAATGATATTTACAGGCTGTAAATAAAGTGAAATAAAACGTACCTTATTATTGCACCGCAAACTTCCCAATTCGGCTTCTTCTTTGAAACTGCGCATGCGAGGGAGCCTGTGCATGCGCATTCCTCGCCAGGAATACGCATGCTCAGGCTCCCGTGCACAGGGCCGGCGCTAGGCATGGGCAGCGTGGGCAGATGCCCAGGGCCTCACACTCAGACCACCAGCATGGGGCCACCCACTGGTGATGTGTCCTGTCGGTTCCCTGGCGATCCATTTCAAAGAAAGGTGTCACCTTTCTTTGAAATGAAGGGGCCCCCCTCCCTTGGCCTCTCAGGGATGGTATCTGGATAGATAAGGGGAGGGAGACGCTCCCTTCAATTGAAATGAGACCCATTCACAGACACTGTGGGAGGCCCATTGTCCATCCTTGGGGCCCCATAGTTTTAACTTTTAGCCCACAAGCAATTCTCACACCTATCGGACTGAAGGTGTGAGAAATGCGTGTGGGCTCAAAGTTAAAACTGTGGGGGGCGACAAAATGCTTGACAATAGGCCTCCCACAGTGTCTGTGAATGGTGTTCTTGCAAGGGGCCACTTATCGACATTAGAGTGGCCTCGCACATTCCCTTTTAGCCCAGGGCCTCGCAAATCCTAGAACCGGCCCTGTCCGTGCATGCGCAGTTTCAAAGGAGAAGGCGGATTGGAAGTTTGCAGCACAATAATAAGGTACGTTTTATTTCACTTTATTTACAGCCTGTAAATATAATTAATTAGGCGGGCGGGAAGGGGGGCGGGAAGCGGGAGGCGGGTGGGCGGCCAACTTCCGTTCCAATCTAGATTGTGCAGAAATTTGCACCATTTTTCTGCCTTCTTTGCGGAAGGCGGAAAGTGAAAATTATCGCACATTCCATGGGCGGAACGGAAATGTCCGCCCACCCCTAATACACTCCAGTATATGTCTTACCTTTAATATACACGACACCCAGCCCACAGGGGTACCTGGGCCTACCTTAGGGGTGACATATATAAGAAAAATGGGACGATTAGGGCCTGGCAAGTGGGTGCACTTACCAGTGTGAGAAGTTGGCCTGGCATATGATATCAACTATTCTAGTGGGCACCTTGCACCAGTCCAAACGACCCTTATTGATGGTAGGTTTAAGACAACCTTTATAGAAAGCTATCCTATATGCTTATATATAGTATATGTCTGTAATCTGGGCATCATTATTGATAATAGGCTCTCTATGAGACAACAGGTGGCGAGTGTTGCTGCCATCTGGTTTACGATCTTGAGGTGGCTTCGTAAGATCATTTGGATGCTTCCTGCCTTAACCCAATGCACGGTAGTCCAGGCACTCATCACCTCTCACCTCGATTACGACAATGTTCTCTATCTCGGTAGCTGCCAAACGGTACTGAGAAAGATACAGGTAGTTCAGAACTCTGCAGTACACCTTCTTTGTCAAGTTCCTAGACAGGCTTCCATCTCGCCGTATTTACATGACCTTCACTGGCTTCGAATTGATTAAAGAATTACATTTAAAACCTTGTGTTACATCTTTAAAATCAAACAAGGTGTGGCACCAGCGAATCTGCAGCCCACGGAGACATTGTGATTCCCAGATTTAAACTTGCAAGAATGGGAGGCCGTTCCTTTTCTTGTCTTGGCCCCAAAATCTGGAATTCTCTTCCGGTGTCCTTGAAGAATGACCCGTCCTATCTCAGCTTTCGAAGAAATCTAAAAACTTGGCTCTCTTAGTAGCAAATGGTTCTTGAGTGCTCCTTTTGTAGCAATTTGTGTGCTAGGCGCCGGGAAACCCTTTTTGGGTAGCTGCGCGCGTTACAAAACTAATTCAATAATAATAATAATAATAATAGCTGTGGAGAGCAGCCTTCAGGCTAAATCTTGAAGGAATGAAAAGCAGCTTGTTTTACCAGTCTATAATCTCTTGAATGATCAAATGAAAGCACACCACACAAGGTATATATCAAATATATATGTATTTATTCTAAACACAACCCCTCTAGTCTCTTTATGAGGCTAGAGGCCAAAGTACAACACACCGTAAATAGCACTGTATACGTTTTGCCCTAGGGGCCTTACAAACCATATACTAAAATAGTGGTATAACAACCAAGTGAGGGATAGATGTGAGGCCTAGGGCCTGTAGAACCGCTGGGGCAAAAAAGAACCACCCAAGGTAGGGACGCAGGAGACCCACGGGGGACGCGTGCAGTGTCTAGACACAGCCGCAAATCACCATTGACTCCTATGGAGGAAAAGCAAGTTACAATTTTAAAGGTAAAGGACACTTCCGAGTGATCTACAATGGAACTCCTTTAGACTTAGGCACCTCGAGAGTCAATACCCACGGGAGCACCGGAGTACTCGTGTTACCTCTTTCAGGGAAGGTGGGTGCATAGGTGTCTTTTGGTGTCGGGGTTTTGTCGGCGATTCCAATGGAGAGCTGCGAAGAAGTGCTGCAGGCGACCAGAAGAAAAGTGTCCAGGTGGATCGGAGATCTGAAGAACCTGAAAGCATAGGGGACAGAGTCTGGGTCACTAATCAGTCACCAGGATGGCGACAGGAAGATGCCAGACGATGTCAGTGCTTTAAGGTGAAGTAGGCGAAGCTTGACTCTTCAGACACGAGGAACAGGAGGCATCGATGACAACCAGGAGCTGGATTTGAGCTGTGCCATGAAGGATGTCGAGTGCTGCAGCATTGGTATCCGGATTGTACCCAACAAGCCTTGGCAACAGCAACCCACGTAAGATAACAAGATTGACTTTGGCGCAGACCAGCAAGGTCTGAGGGACTCACCCTTTGGAGGGGAGTCAGAGCACATCTGCAGCAACCAGGAAATCTCTAAAAGCAAAGGATTGTCCTTCGTGGGAACCCACTAGCCAATGGACTAGGGATTGCAATGGAGCCTTGAGCTGCAGTGAAGAAAGTGAACTCACGGGACACTCGTGGAGTGTAGGCCTCTCAGCTTCAGTGCAAAAGGTGCGCGGGGCAAGGGCAATAAATAGCCCAATGAATAACTTCGGGAAACTTTGGGAAGTAGGTGCAGTTGCAAAATTGCAGGATGTTCAGGAGTTCCGGTCCCACGTCTTTCATGATGGCTGTGGGTCTCAGCTTTGCTGGGATCTAGAGTTGGCCTCAGAGAAGTCTGGAAGTCCATGTCCTGTTTCGTAGATTCTTTGGGATTTGGCAGGAGCCCCGAAAATACAGACCAGCAAGATGCTCATAGGTGCCTGTTTGAACAAGGGGGTCACTAATTGACCCCAAGGGAGATTTCTTCCATCTTCCAGTCGATATGGAATGTTGAAGGCCCAGGATTTTGTCTTCAGAGTTTCGTCCAATCTAAATTCCTAGGGACTGGGTTCCTATACTTATACTAAGTTTAGGGGATGGACTAACTCTAGGGTCCCAAACGCGATACACGGAACTACCAGTGAGCGTGGAGGCGGATCGTCTGAACCCCAGCGCTGAGTGGCATCAGCTAATTGTATCTGAATCTAAGACTGAAACCTTGGAAAACCCAAGCCTGAGTTGATACCTTGATGCCCTGCCTATTCAGAATAAAAGAGATTCCCAGGAACGTGTCGTGGAGAAACCATCTTAAATCAACACGGAGGGGAGTGAATATATATAGTGAATATATGGGACGACCAGGGGGGTGGTTACACCCCATCCCACTTTGCCCAGCAACCGGTTTGAACTGGAAAATGTATGGAGCACCTTGTGTGTCCCAGGCAGTGTCTCAAAAGCATTCACTAAATGCAACCCACCCTGCCCCAATACACTAAAGCCTGTCTGGGGAGGTGCTGGCACCTCTCTGGACAGGAAACCTATTGTCCACGCCTCCCCTGCCGGAGTGTCATCCAGCAGCAGGAGGTCAGACTCGTGTCTGTGGCAGCAGCATCCATTTTGTGATGCTGAGGCTCTGTAAAACTTTAACCGGGTATACCAGTGTTTACATGTCTTCTCCCTCTAGAAGGGTGGAATGCTACCCCCACCACCAGAAATGGCGGAAGGGTAGTATTCCAAAGTGTTTGACACCAAACACAACATGTTTTGATAAAGCCAAACCAAAGTTAGCATTAACGGTGAGGATTATAATGCACTTAAAGAGTATATGGTATGGCGATATCACAGAACAGCTATAAGGAAGGGATTCCTAAAGATGCAGAGGGCTCAGCTCATGCCAGGGCACCCTCTCACACAAAACCAAGCACACTGCCTTCAGAATTGTGAAGGCCTGCCATAGGAGTGACTTATAAGTTAATATGTGTCTGTTTTAAATGGTGGATATAGGTATACTATATCCCAGTAAGTGGTGCTTACACCAACTTACCCAGGTCGCAAGTGCAGACATGTGGTGGCATTTTAGAAGGCTTCCCGGGGGTGGCATAATACATGCTTCAGCCCCTGGTAGGGCTCTGGGGTACCTATGCCCTTGGTACCTAAGGTACTATATGCTAGGGGCTCACAAGGTAACTCAGTAACCAATCTGGTATGTACCTAATGTACATGGAATCAATTTAGAGAGGGAAACACAGCAAAAAGTGGGGGTAACCATAAGAAGCAGGCCCTACTCTCCTACACAACCCCCCCCCCCCCATACGCAGGGACATTAAACTAACCTTGACCAGTTAAGTCTTCATGTTCTAAGTGGAAATATTTGGAGAGTGCATCTGCATTGGCATGGTTACTACCAGGTCTATGTTCCACTGTATAGTCCATCCCCGGTAGGGAAGTGGACCACCTTCGCAGTTTGGGATTTTCACCATTCATTTGTTTTAACCATAAGAGGGGCTTATGGTCTGTCTGAACTGTTAAGAGAGTGCCAAACAAGTATGGCCTCAGCTTCTTCAGCTCCCAAACCACAGCAAAGGCCTTCCTCTCAATAGCTGACCAACGTTTCCCTCTAGGAGTCAGCCTTCTGCTAATAAAAGCTACTGGCTGGTCCTGACCTTCATCATTCAATTGTGACAGCACAGCCCCTACCCCCAACTCAGAAGCATCTGTTTGGACAATGCATTATTTGGAGTAGTTAGGACTTTGCAGAATTGGTGCAGTGTACATGGCCTGCTTCAGGTCATTAAATGCCTTTTGACAGCTTACTGTCCACTGAACTTTCTTAGGCATTCTTTTAGAAGTTAAGTCAATCAGGGGTGTCACTATGGAACCATACCCCTTGGAAAATCTCCTATAGTACCCAGTCAGGCCCTAGAAAGCTCTGACTTGAATCTGGGTGGTTGGAGCAACCCAGTCCGTTATGGTCAGGATTTTGCTAAACAATGGTTGAACCTGGCCTCCACCTACAAGGTGGCCTAGGTACACAACATGACTCTGCCCTATCTGGCACTTGGTAGCCTTGATAGTTAGGCCTGCCTTCTGCAGGGCCTCCAAAGCATTTTTCAGGTGGATCAGGTGATCTTTCCAGGTGGATCTAAAGACAGCAATATCATCAAGATAAGCTGCACTATAGTTCTCCTGGCGTGTTGAGGAAATAGAAATTTTATGTGGCCAGTGTGTCCCCTACTCGCACCCTATACATGTACCTATGCCCCATGTATGTCCATGTCATCATATAATTCCCTTCTCATGCATGTAATAATAATGCCTCTGCATTTCCGTCCAATGTTAGCATGCCAGTTATTAGGCCCTCCATGAATGAAACGTTAATTCTGCACTGAGGCCTATGTTGCCAATGCATTTACATGGTACACGTTTAAAAGTCGAGATGCACACGTTTTTGTGGCACAGCCGAGCCAGGACCCGAATTCAGGCTCCGAGCCTCTTCTGACTCTGAAAGCTGCAGTCTAGTTATGCATCCCTGACCTCTCCCTTACTTCCTGCTCAGCCGAGAGGTGCCCAGCCTGGCCTGCCAAAGACAGTATTTTGCCTACAGTTATCTGCTCAGCTCCACAGAAAACACATTCCAGTCTAGTGAAAGGGATAAACATATTCTGCCTGCAGAAGATAGGGCCTAGCCTTTCTGTCTCTATTCAAGTGATTTACTGAACCCGTTTCCATAGAAGGCCCATGGCCCCACGCAATGCACGAAGAAATATATGCACACACTAGCATTAAGTGATGAACAGCCTTTGCTCGAGAGACCTTTACTTCAGACAATACATCCTCCAAACACAAGATATCAGATATGCCAAAGGTGCAGGTCGTTCTGACATCCCAGACACCTCTACTAGTGCTAAAGTCAGCTCCCCCCAGCTTCCCCCCCGTTACACGTCATTTTCACGTCATGACCAGTTTTGCGTGCACAAGTAAGGTAAAGGTTTCTGCTGACCATGCAGACCTCCTCTATGCATCTACCCATCTATGACACACCTGTGACTCATCAAGTGAACACCCATGTGTACGCCTCCTTACACGCCTTCTTTCACGCCCATGTGTTCTTATCTCTTTCTTTCACTTGCTCCGCCTGGAGCGCTCCGCCTTCTCTATTCAATGCAATGTATGGTTTAGCTTATATAATGTGTTATGTGAATAAAGAATTCAGATGACGACCCTTCCTGAACCTTAGTGGTGATGGAACCCGATTCTCCATTAGCTCGAGCTTTTGTATTAAAGCCCTTTTGAACCGGACACCACGGACTCTGCCTCTCATTATTATCAGCAATCCTTATTAATGTATAGAAATTATGACAGGGTAATATATTATTTACCACATTAATCTGGCGCCCGAATAGGGACCAGTCCCCTTCCCCACGCGCCGGCGATGTAGGTGCAGCCCCCTGACCCTTTCAATAGCCGTGACGGACTTCAAGTGTACACGACAGCGGGATTTCCTGCCAAGTCCCTCAGGCCCACGGAGGAGACGGAGACTGCGACCAGGCATCCACACGAGGCGGTGAGGATTGCGGACCATCCCGACCAGAGCCCAAGCTGAGAGAGCAAGGTCCGAGGTATCCCGAGACCCACCTGTTCCGAGGAGCATGCGCAGCAGTACCAGAAGCCGTAGCAGTCCAGTATCGAGTTTCCGAGGCCTTCAGTTCTGCTTCCCGGTGAGTACCGTTATTGGGAACGCATAGAGACGGGTTCATTTGTTTGAATCCGGTAAAGACGGGTCTGGGTACACAGATCCGGTAAAGACGTGTCCATTTAGGTGGATGCTGTAAAGACGTGTCTCTTTACGAGACCGGTAAGGCTGTACTGTTCTTACAGTGCATAAAGTAAACAAGTTCTATGTACTAGTTAGGATGTATCTGTTTTTAATGTTTTAATGTCGTGGTATGAGTGATTGTTTTCAGTCTATTCTTGGGTTTATTGTATTTTTTGTTCAAGTCAGTTAGTCAGTTACACCATGCCACTGTTTTCGAAATTACGTCAGATTGGGACCAGGAAAGGGATACTCGAAGAGGCAGTTCCCGTCCCGCCTAGGGACACTCCTGGCCATTTCATGTACCAGAAACACGGGCTAGATGCCATACTGTTTTTAGACTTATGGGTAGATTACACGAAGGATCTGGAAGAGAAATATAGATGGCCTGCCTCAGGGACATGGGATGCTGATTGCATCATGAGAGTAGAGGAAGCACTGTGGAAAAAGAAAGCTAGACAGTCCCAGAAAGATGCCATAGAGTTGTGGCGTAAAGAAGCGCATAGGCGAACAGAGAAAGAAATACACAAAGCAGAGAGAAGTAGAGAAGCATCAGAAAAAGCCAAAGAGAAAGAGCTAAAGGAAGAAGGTGAACGGGTTAAGGCAGAACAAGTAGATAGACAGTGAAATTCCCTTATTAAAGGCATGTATCCCGTCCTTGCCGAAGGACTACCTAAAGTGATCCCGGAAGTACCCAGTAATTTGCAGCCACCATTGATCCCGACTAAAGTCCATAGTCATAAACAGACAGCAGCGGACATTTTTATTTCCTCCTGTTTGGAAGACGCCGCTCCGGATTATGTTAATACAGATTTTCCTCCTCCTCCTGTCAAAAACCCTAACAATCCTTTTCGCTATCCGCCCGTAGCACAAGATCAACCCGCACCAGTAGTAACACTGACAGTGAAGGACGACTCAAGCCAAGGCGACTCGAGTCAAGGGGCAACGGGAGGGGGGCCCACCACAGACCTACTGCACACACCGCCACCATCACGATCACTACGAGAATTAGCACTACAACGAACGCCAAAAACGACAACAACACCTCTTAGACAAACTGTAACGATTTCAAATTGTATATATGATCCAGTACCAGGTGTAGGCTCAATGCTCATGTACTCAGTACGATTAAGACGCGTTGCAGACTATTTAATGACATTACCAGACATGAAGGAACACTTAGACAGAATATACCACTTCATTAGAACGGGGGAGGGACCCGAAAGTATACATGAGGCCATGGCACATAGAAAGGTGGAGATTGAAAGCATGCTTCTACGTTTTTTGATTAATTGTCTGATCAGGGAACAAGACCAGCCGGATAAAGAAGTAACTAAAGGTATGATTAATTGGAGTGACAACATAGCTGCCGGTAAACATGATACGATGTCAAAGATAGAATGTATGTATAGGAAAATTCGTAAAGAAATTCTGAACATACACAAGAAAGAGCAAGCAGAGAAAGAGGACGACTTGGCCACAGATGAGGAGAACCAAGAAACAGAGGAAATTGATAAAATGGATTACGTAGGCAGGGCGAGACAGTTTGACAGGCCCAAAGGCCTAGATTACAGTAAACATGGCCCTCCCATACTAGAGAGATATTCTCTTGAACACCTATTCCAAGCTACTGAGAATGCACTGAAAAGACGTGTAGGAGGCGATGAACTTTGTACTATGCATGAACAGGAACTAGCCCGGTCAGCAGTTCAATGGGCTTGTAATTCTAATATATATAGTGATGACATAGTGGCGCAAACTTTTTTGAGTCTTCCTCCGGAAGAACAGCGTTTAGCTGGTATTTACATGGTTCAACATCTGATCACATTGGACGAGAGTCAACATTCTGATCCAGGTCCCTTGTATAAATTACAGGACGATTTACTCCTAGCGAGATGGAGAGTCCTAGGTACCGAATTAATTAATGTCATTCTAGATCAACGACATAAGTACTTGACTTTTCTGACCACGCACTTGATTCCTGCCCCGCACCGAGATAGAGAGACATTCCACTTAGACAGACAGAACCCTCTACGAGAGGTTCATCCTGTTAGAAATACAGGGGGTGAGCTTCAACGAGTATACGTTTACACACCCTTGACGAAAATAGAAATACTAGAAATGAAAAAATTACTGCCTTGTCATGATAAAGATCCAGGGGGGTTCCACCGTGAATTAAAAGACATTCTTCGCATAGGGGATTACACATACGCTGACATCATTAAATTATTGAAAGTACTATTACCAGCAGGCATATATGAAAAGCTTAAAGAAAAAGACTGGGAGGTGGGAGAGAAAAAGATCAGTTGGACAGAATTGGAAGACGAGGATAAAACACGAGGCCATGGTGTTGGTCTAGGGGACAAAGCTAAAGCACTACCCGAACTATTGATACAGGTCTTACCGAGATTATTGATTACTAAAAAGGAAGATTGGGATGCTATTTCAGCCTGTAAACAGAAACCAGATGAAGACACTAGTGATTTTTATTCTAGATTCGAAAAATGTTTTACTAATAATAGTGGCCTGAAGACAAATAGTGAATCGTACCCACATCTTTTTGTGAGCAAATTAGTAGAGAATTCCTTACCCCCGATCAAAAATAGAGTACTGAAGGTTGAGAGTACCTGGCAAGCAAATAGCCCTTCCCAAATGTTGCAAATGTTACAGTCCCACCAGAACAGAATTAGAGAGGAACAGGAACACGAAAAGAGAAGCATGAAAGATACGAAAATGAAAGTACTAGTTGCACAAACAGTGCCAGCTGATGGCCATAAAAAGGGCACAGCACCTGTCAAAAGGGAACTGTAATTATTGCAAGCAACCAGGTCACTATGTAAATGAATGTGCTGTCCTGAAACACAATATAGCTACAGGCAAGACAAAAGAAAGACCGCGTCGTCCTAGACAGGATAACGCTCCCCAGAACACGCAAACGCCACAGAACACGCAACAGACCGTAGCTGTACCTCAACCTATAGCTGCCACACAACATGTCACGCAACAAATGTACCAGTACGCACAGTCAGACTATCCAGAATATCAACAGTACTCATGAAACAGCCTAGAGAGGGAGGTAGGCTTGCCTCCTATTGAGGTTCCTGTAGATCAAGAGTGTCCCTATGTACATAGTCGTGTATTAGGAAAAGACAGAACATTTTTAATTGACACAGGGGCAAGCCGAACTACCATCAGTCATGACGAGGTTCCAGGGGCACCCCTCTCAGGCTCACAGAATATTTCCCTGGGATTTTCAGGAAAGCCTATTGTTAATGAAGTGTCAAAGCCAGTTTCCTTAGGTGTTGGTCCATTGTCCCGCACTACAGACTTGTTACTTACTAAATCATGTCCAGAAAACTTGCTTGGTATAAAGACATTGAAAGAACTAGGAGCAGTGATTTGTTGTTCTTCGGAAGGAGTGAGATTGTTTTTACGCGATTTTAAAGGATACTATGTGCTGAGAGATTTTGATCCCAGACTCCAGAATGTACCACAGCATTTATGGGCGCAAGGCCCGACTGATGTAGGTTACATGCATATTACACCATACCGTGTCACACTCAAACAAGGAGTAGTACTGCCACGAATCCGACAATACAAGTTACCACCTGATGCTGTAGTAGCATTACTGAAAATTGTAGATGAACTGATTGCACAGGGAGTGGTTGTAGAAACCGACTCGAATGTATGTAATTCTCCTATCATTCCCATTCTTAAACGAACTGACCCAAATGCACCACCCGTCTACAGACTAGTGATTGATCTCCGAGAACTGAACTAATGCATAATACCACAGTACCCAGTGGTCCCAGACATTTCTTCATTACTGACTGCAATTGAATCTGAAGTGACGTTCTTTACTGTAATTGATCTCAAGAACGCCTTCTTTAGTGTCCCAATCCATCCAGAGAGCCAATACCTCTTCGGATTCTGTTTAAATGGACGCAGCTTAAAATTTACGAGGGCTCCTCAAGGGTTCACAGAAAGTCCTAGTATTTACAGTCAAGCATTGAAAAGACAACTAGACAGTATTCACATGCCTACTGACACTGCACTGCTCCAATATGTTGACGATCTTTTGATCACAGCACGAACAGAACGAGACTGTGAACGTGCATCACTGACAGTCTTATATTTCCTGGCAGACAAGGGACACAAAGTGTCCCCTTCAAAGTTACAATTCTGTGCACAGCAAGTGGTGTACCTTGGACACTTGCTGTCCAAGAGGGGTAGACAGCTGACATCAGACCGCATTCAGTTAATCGCACATCTTCCACAGCCCAAGACACAAAAGGAAGTACGGGCCTTCATTGGCCTCACTTCTTACTGCAGACAATGGATTCCCCAGTATGCATATCTAGCCAAACCACTCATACAGTTGACGACACAGGAGGCAGCGACTTCGACTGTCCTCCCTTGGACACAGGAACATACACTCGCATTTGATGAATTGAAAAAAGCTCTATGTCAAGCACCAGTTTTAGCGACTCCATGTTACAGCAAACCTTTTACACTTTTTGTCACTGAACGCAAAGGCACAGCATTATCTGTCCTTACACAAGATCAAGCAGGAAAACACAAGCCTTGTGCTTACTTTTCTAGTACATTGGATCCAGTGGCCCAGGCTCTGCCTGCGTGCCTAAAATCAGTTGCAGCAACAGCTCTAGCAATCAGACAAAGCGATTCCATCGTGTTAGGACATCCCCTGACAGTGCAGGTTCCACACTCAGTGGAAGTTCTCCTGAACAGGACTCAGACACAACACCTGACCATAGCAAGATTGACAGGATATGAACTGACATTGTTCCAGCCACACATAGAGATCAGACGATGCAATGCCCTGAACCCTGCTACACTTTTACCCTCAAGCACAACAGATCCTGCACCACATGACTGTGTGGAAGTAATTAATACAGTGACGAAGCCAAGACAAGACTTGACAGACATTGCACTAACGGACCCAGACCTACACTTTATGTGGATGGTTCATGTATGAGAACAAGCACAGGAGAGTTAGTGGCCACATATGCAGTGACCACGGATACTGAAGTTATAGAAACTCATCGAATTGACACACTGTCAGCCCAAGCAGCAGAGCTCATCGCTCTGACCCAAGCCTGTATACGAGCCATGAACTTGAAAGTAAACATATACACAGATTCACAGTATGCCTTCGGAGTCGTTCACGACTTTGGAGTCCTCTGGCAGGAGAGAGGTTTTCTGACCTCTCATGGGGCCAAGATACAGCATGGTCCCCTCATTCAGGCTCTGTTAGATGCTATACACTTGCCTACAGCAATAGCCATCATGAAGTGCAAGGCACATACTAAAGTTACTGACACCATTTCCCAGGGTAACGACCTGGCAGATCGCACAGCTAAACTTACAACCCAGACTCAAACAGACATTCCAACTGATACGACAAAGACAGAAGCACCATCACTGACAAATTGCATGACAGTCAGGGATCCCTCACAAGATGTACTCGACATACAGACACATGCCACTCCAGACGAAATCAAGAAATGGACTGAACAAGGAGGGGTCCAGACAGACCAGGGTTGGATGACAAAAGGCAAAGCCACATGGTTTCTTCCTGACTCCATGGTTCAAGCTATTATAAATACAGCACATAGTCCAGCACACTTAGGAGAAAAGGCAATGTTAGACAGTTTACAGAATATCTGGTTCAACAAGCATCTGCGTGCAGCAGCAAAACAGAAAGTGCGTACCTCCATGATCTGTTGCCAGTTTAATCCAGGCAAAGGCATTCCCATGGAACAAGGTGGATTTCATCCTCCTGACCACCCTTTTGAAGTCCTCCAGATGGATTATATTCAGATGGACAGATGTCAAGGATACAAGTACATCCTCGTAGTTGTATGTGCACTATCTAGATGGACAGAAGCGTACCCAGTCCCAGATTACACTGCTGTGACCACTGCCAGGCAGTTGGTCCATGAATTCTTTCCGCGTTACGGCTTGCCCCGTGTCGTGTACTCAGATAATGGTCAGCCATTCTCTTCTGAACTGATGAAACAAGTATCTCTTCTGTTAGGGTACCAGTGGAGATTCCATTGCGTACGACACCCAGAGGCAGCAGGTCTCGTAGAGAGACACAATCAGACACTCAAAACCAAGCTAGCGAAGATCTGTGCAGAAAAAGGCGTGGATTGGATGGTAGCCTTGCCGGTTGCCCTCTTTTACATGCGTATGGTAGCTCATTCCAGAACCGGACTATCCCCGTACGAGGTGGTTTTTGGTAGACCACCGAATATGTGGGGTACACCTATGCCAAGAAAGATCACTGATGTCGACAGTAATATGCTGACAGATTACCTGGCTTCCTTGATGTCTGCACTCCTTTCTTGTCGTTCACAGGTTGCAGCTGCCTTTCCCGACAACACCCAGGTGAAGGAGCATTCGATTGTCCCGGGGGATCTTGTGTTTATCCAAAATTTTGATCGTTCAAGTCCTCTCGAGCCCCGCTGGCGCGCACCAAAGCTGGTTCTACTAACGACGAGGACCGCCGTCAAGGTCGAGGGGAGGAAGGGCTGGATCCACGCCCACCACGTGAAACGTTTCCATGGACTTGGCTCGGTAAAAGACTCTAAAGACTGCCCTGATATCAGTGACTCAAAACTCCCTTTGCTAGAAAAGACTCCGCAACAGGAGTACAAACTGAAATTACGGTCTAGTAAGTCAGACAGCGTTTAATTGTTTAAGTCCCCCTCGGGTACTCGATTCCATGGATGAACAAGAATTAGCCAGGTCAGCAGTACAATGGGCTGACAATTCCGATAAATATAATGATGACGCAGTAGCGCAAACCTTTTTGAGCCTTTCCCCAGACGTGAGGTAATATGAATTTTTATGGTCAATTGTGTCCCCTAACGTGAACCCCACCGTCTCCATGTACGGGCTTCTAGTACATGTAATTTCCCTCCATAACCAGCTATGAAGACGCAAATACATTTGCGTCCAACGTTAACATGTCCTCTTTCAGATGCACCATGAATGGATCGATAATTCAGTTCCTAAGTATGCCTTGCCACCGTCTTTACATGGTGCACTTTCACGTTTTCCTGGCTCTGTTGAGTTAGGCCCTGATTTCTGCCATCGAGCCTTTCTGCCTTCCTGCTTTCTGCCTCTGAAAGCTGCAGCTTGGATTCTGTATCCTGACCTCTGCCTTACTCCCTGCGCGGCGAGCGGTGCCCGGCTCGGCCTGCTTGCCTGCCAAGACTGTATTCAGCCTTCAAGTTATCTGCTCCGCTCCTCGAAAATACATTCCTGTCTAGTATTTTAGGTAAACATCCTCCCAGCTGCAGAGCAAAGGGTCCGGCCTTACTGTCTCCGTGCAAGTAATTCACTGCTCCTGTTACCATGATAGGCCCATGGCCCCCACACTACACGCAGGCACATAGACGCTTATACACGCACTAGCAGTCAGTATAGAATAGCCTCTGTCCGAGAGACCTTTCCTTCTAGATAATACAGTTCCTCAAACACTAGATACTAGATATGATTGGGATTAGGTTGTTCTGACACGCCAGACTTCTGTCTCCTCTTTCGGAGCTAAATGTCAAGTCCCCTTCACCCTCTAGTTCCACGTCAATCACACGTCATGTTGCCTGCGCGCGCATCTAGCCACATATTTCTGCTGACACTGCAGGATTCCTCTATGAATCCACCCACTCATGACACTTTCATATGACGTCTCTAGTACACACCTCCGTGTACTCATCAAGTGAACACCCATGTGTACGCCTCCTTACACGCCTTCTTTCACGCCCATGTGTTCTTATCTCTTTCTTTCACTTGCTCCGCCTGGAGCGCTCCGCCTTCTCTATTCAATGCAATGTATGGTTTAGCTTATATAATGTGTTATGTGAATAAAGAATTCAGATGACGACCCTTCCTGAACCTTAGTGGTGATGGAACCCGATTCTCCATTAGCTCGAGCTTTTGTATTAAAGCCCTTTTGAACCGGACACCACGGACTCTGCCTCTCATTATTATCAGCAATCCTTATTAATGTATAGAAATTATGACAGGGTAATATATTATTTACCACATTAATCTGGCGCCCGAATAGGGACCAGTCCCCTTCCCCACGCGCCGGAGATGTAGGTGCAGCCCCCTGACCCCTTCTATAGCCGTGACGGACTTCAAGTGTACACGACAGCGGGATTTCCTGCCAAGTCCCTCAGGCCCACGGAGGAGACGGAGACTGCGACCAGGCATCCACACGAGGCGGTGAGGATTGCGGACCATCCCGACCAGAGCCCAAGCTGAGAGAGCAAGGTCCGAGGTATCCCGAGACCCACCTGTTCCGAGGCGCATGCGCAGCAGTACCAGAAGCCGTAGCAGTCCAGTATCGAGTTTCCGAGGCCTTCAGTTCTGCTTCCCGGTGAGTACCGTTATTGGGAACGCATAGAGACGGGTTCATTTGTTTGAATCCGGTAAAGACGGGTCTGGGTACACAGATCCGGTAAAGACGTGTCCATTTAGGTGGATGCGGTAAAGACGTGTCTCTTTACGAGACCGGTAAGGCTGTACTGTTCTTGCAGTGCATAAAGTAAACAAGTTCTATGTACTAGTTAGGATGTATCTGTTTTTAATGTTTTAATGTCGTGGTATGAGTGATTGTTTTCAGTCTATTCTTGGGTTTATTGTATTTTTTGTTCAAGTCAGTTAGTCAGTTACACCATGCCACTGTTTTCGAAATTACGTCAGATTGGGACCAGGAAAGGGATACTCGAAGAGGCAGTTCCCGTCCCGCCTAGGGACACTCCTGGCCATTTCATGTACCAGAAACACGGCTAGATGCCATACTGTTTTTAGACTTATGGGTAGATTACACGAAGGATCTGGAAGAGAAATATAGATGGCCTGCCTCAGGGACATGGGATGCTGATTGCATCATGAGAGTAGAGGAAGCACTGTGGAAAAAGAAAGCTAGACAGTCCCAGAAAGATGCCATAGAGTTGTGGCGTAAAGAAGCGCATAGGCGAACAGAGAAAGAAATACACAAAGCAGAGAGAAGTAGAGAAGCATCAGAAAAAGCCAAAGAGAAAGAGCTAAAGGAAGAAGGTGAACGGGTTAAGGCAGAACAAGTAGAAAAACAGAGAAATGCCCTTATTAAAGGCATGTATCCCGTCCTTGCCGAAGGACTACCTAAAGTGATCCCGGAAGTACCCAGTAATTTGCAGCCACCATTGATCCCGACTAAAGTCCATAGTCATAAACAGACAGCAGCGGACATTTTTATTTCCTCCTGTTTGGAAGACGCCGCTCCGGATTATGTTAATACAGATTTTCCTCCTCCTCCTGTCAAAAACCCTAACAATCCTTTTCGCTATCCGCCCGTAGCACAAGATCAACCCGCACCAGTAGTAACACTGACAGTGAAGGACGACTCAAGCCAAGGCGACTCGAGTCAAGGGGCAACGGGAGGGGGGCCCACCACAGACCTACTGCACACACCGCCACCATCACGATCACTACGAGAATTAGCACTACAACGAACGCCAAAAACGACAACAACACCTCTTAGACAAACTGTAACGATTTCAAATTGTATATATGATCCAGTACCAGGTGTAGGCTCAATGCTCATGTACTCAGTACGATTAAGACGCGTTGCAGACTATTTAATGACATTACCAGACATGAAGGAACACTTAGACAGAATATACCACTTCATTAGAACGGGGGAGGGACCCGAAAGTATACATGAGGCCATGGCACATAGAAAGGTGGAGATTGAAAGCATGCCTCTACGTTTTTTGATTAATTGTCTGATCAGGGAACAAGACCAGCCGGATAAAGAAGTAACTAAAGGTATGATTAATTGGAGTGACAACATAGCTGCCGGTAAACATGATACGATGTCAAAGATAGAATGTATGTATAGGAAAATTCGTAAAGAAATTCTGAACATACACAAGAAAGAGCAAGCAGAGAAAAAGGACGACTTGGCCACAGATGAGGAGAACCAAGAAACAGAGGAAATTGATAAAATGGATTACGTAGGCAGGGCGAGACAGTTTGACAGGCCCAAAGGCTTAGATTACAGTAAACATGGCCCTCCCATACTAGAGAGATATTCTCTTGAACACCTATTCCAAGCTACTGAGAATGCACTGAAAAGACGTGTAGGAGGCGATGAACTTTGTACTATGCATGAACAGGAACTAGCCCGGTCAGCAGTTCAATGGGCTTGTAATTCTAATATATATAGTGATGACATAGTGGCGCAAACTTTTTTGAGTCTTCCTCCGGAAGAACAGCGTTTAGCTGGTATTTACATGGTTCAACATCTGATCACATTAGACGAGAGTCAGCATTCTGATCCAGGTCCCTTGTATAAATTACTGGACGATTTACTCCTAGCGAGATGGAGAGTCATAGGTACCGAATTAATTAATGTCATTCTAGATCAACGACATAAGTACTTGACTTTTCTGACCACGCACTTGATTCCTGCCCCGCACCGAGATAGAGAGACATTCCACTTAGACAGACAGAACCCTCTACGAGAGGTTCATCCTGTTAGAAATACAGGGGGTGAGCTTCAACGAGTATACGTTTACACACCCTTGACGAAAATAGAAATACTAGAAATGAAAAAATTACTGCCTTGTCATGATAAAGATCCAGGGGGGTTCCACCGTGAATTAAAAGACATTCTTCGCTTAGGGGATTACACATACGCTGACATCATTAAATTATTGAAAGTACTATTACCAGCAGGCATATATGAAAAGCTTAAAGAAAAAGACTGGGAGGTGGGAGAGAAAAAGATCAGTTGGACAGAATTGGAAGACGAGGATAAAACACGAGGCCATGGTGTTGGTCTAGGGGACAAAGCTAAAGCACTACCCGAACTATTGATACAGGTATTACCGAGATTATTGATTACTAAAAAGGAAGATTGGGATGCTATTTCAGCCTGTAAACAGAAACCAGATGAAGACACTAGTGATTTTTATTCTAGATTCGAAAAATGTTTTACTATTAATAGTGGCCTGAAGACAAATAGTGAATCGTACCCACATCTTTTTGTGAGCAAATTAGTAGAGAATTCCTTACCCCCGATCAAAAATAGAGTACTGAAGGTTGAGAGTACCTGGCAAGCAAATAGCCCTTCCCAAATGTTGCAAATGTTACAGTCCCACCAGAACAGAATTAGAGAGGAACAGGAACACGAAAAGAGAAGCATGAAAGATACGAAAATGAAAGTACTAGTTGCACAAACAGTGCCAGCTGATGGCCATAAAAAGGGCACAGCACCTGTCAAAGGGAACTGTAATTATTGCAAGCAACCAGGTCACTATGTAAATGAATGTGCTGTCCTGAAACACAATATAGCTACAGGCAAGACAAAAGAAAGACCGCGTCCTCCTAGACAGGATAACGCTCCCCAGAACACGCAAACGCCACAGAACACGCAACAGGCCGTAGCTGTACCTCAACCTATAGCTGCCACACAACATGTCACGCAACAAATGTACCAGTACGCACAGTCAGACTATCCAGAATATCAACAGTACTCATGAAACAGCCTAGAGAGGGAGGTAGGCTTGCCTCCTATTGAGGTTCCTGTAGATCAAGAGTGTCCCTATGTACATAGTCGTGTATTAGGAAAAGACAGAACATTTTTAATTGACACAGGGGCAAGCCGAACTACCATCAGTCATGACGAGGTTCCAGGGGCACCCCTCTCAGGCTCACAGAATATTTCCCTGGGATTTTCAGGAAAGCCTATTGTTAATGAAGTGTCAAAGCCAGTTTCCTTAGGTGTTGGTCCATTGTCCCGCACTACAGACTTGTTACTTACTAAATCATGTCCAGAAAACTTGCTTGGTATAAAGACATTGAAAGAACTAGGAGCAGTGATTTGTTGTTCTTCGGAAGGAGTGAGATTGTTTTTACGCGATTTTAAAGGACACTATGTGCTGAGAGATTTTGATCCCAGACTCCAGAATGTACCACAGCATTTATGGGCGCAAGGCCCGACTGATGTAGGTTACATGCATATTACACCATACCGTGTCACACTCAAACAAGGAGTAGTACTGCCACGAATCCGACAATACAAGTTACCACCTGATGCTGTAGTAGCATTACTGAAAATTGTAGATGAACTGATTGCACAGGGAGTGGTTGTAGAAACCGACTCGAATGTATGTAATTCTCCTATCATTCCCATTCTTAAACGAACTGACCCAAATGCACCACCCGTCTACAGACTAGTGATTGATCTCCGAGAACTGAACAAATGCATAATACCACAGTACCCAGTGGTCCCAGACATTTCTTCATTACTGACTGCAATTGAATCTGAAGTGACGTTCTTTACTGTAATTGATCTCAAGAACGCCTTCTTTAGTGTCCCAATCCATCCAGAGAGCCAATACCTCTTCGGAATCTGTTTAAATGGACGCAGCTTCAAATTTACGAGGGCTCCTCAAGGGTTCACAGAAAGTCCTAGGCCCTTATTTATGAGGCCTTGCGTCAGTTTTGCGCCACCGGTGCGTCACTTTTTGTGACGCACCAGCGGCGCACAAAATACGCCTTGTTGCGCCATATTTAAAAAGTGACGCATCTAGGTAGATGCGTCACTTTTTAAACACCTGCGCCACATTATACCTGCGTCAGGTATAATGTATGCAGAGGGGGCGTTCCCCCGCAAAAAGCCTCGTAATAGTGACGCAGTGAAATCTATGAGATTTCACTGCGTCACTTTTAGGATGCTGTTGCGTCAAAATCTTGCGCCTGCCTCACAGCAGGCGTAAGACTGACGCAAGCCCTTTCACATGGGGCTTTCCCCATGTGAAAGGACGCATTGCTGGAGTTGCGTCACTTTTGTGACACACTCTAGCAATGCGTCACTTTTGCGCTTACAGATGCGTCAGAAATACTGACGTATCTGTAAGTCCTTGCGACATGATGCGCCATACATTAAATATGACGCATCATTGGTGTCGCAAGGAGTGCGCAGTGAAAAGTGACGCATCGCTGTTTTCACGTAGCGATGCGTCACTTTTCATAAATGAGGCCCCTAGTATTTACAGTCAAGCATTGAAAAGACAACTAGACAGTATTCACATGCCTACTGACACTGCACTGCTCCAATATGTTGACGATCTTTTGATCACAGCACGAACAGAACGAGACTGTGAACGTGCATCACTGACAGTCTTATATTTCCTGGCAGACAAGGGACACAAAGTGTCCCCTTCAAAGTTACAATTCTGTGCACAGCAAGTGGTGTACCTTGGACACTTGCTGTCCAAGAGGGGTAGACAGCTGACATCAGACCGCATTCAGTTAATCGCACATCTTCCACAGCCCAAGACACAAAAGGAAGTACGGGCCTTCATTGGCCTCACTTCTTACTGCAGACAATGGATTCCCCAGTATGCATATCTAGCCAAACCACTCATACAGTTGACGACACAGGAGGCAGCGACTTCGACTGTCCTCCCTTGGACACAGGAACATACACTCGCATTTGATAAATTGAAAAAAGCTCTATGTCAAGCACCAGTTTTAGCGACTCCATGTTACAGCAAACCTTTTACACTTTTTGTCACTGAACGCAAAGGCACAGCATTATCTGTCCTTACACAAGATCAAGCAGGAAAACACAAGCCTTGTGCTTACTTTTCTAGTACATTGGATCCAGTGGCCCAGGCTCTGCCTGCGTGCCTAAAATCAGTTGCAGCAACAGCTCTAGCAATCAGACAAAGCGATTCCATCGTGTTAGGACATCCCCTGACAGTGCAGGTTCCACACTCAGTGGAAGTTCTCCTGAACAGGACTCAGACACAACACCTGACCATAGCAAGATTGACAGGATATGAACTGACATTGTTCCAGCCACACATAGAGATCAGACGATGCAATGCCCTGAACCCTGCTACACTTTTACCCTCAAGCACAACAGATCCTGCACCACATGACTGTGTGGAAGTAATTAATACAGTGACGAAGCCAAGACAAGACTTGACAGACATTGCACTAACGGACCCAGACCTACACTTTATGTGGATGGTTCATGTATGAGAACAAGCACAGGAGAGTTAGTGGCCACATATGCAGAGACCACGGATACTGAAGTTATAGAAACTCATCGAATTGACACACTGTCAGCCCAAGCAGCAGAAGTCCTTCGCTCTGACCCAAGCCTGTATACGAGCCAAGAACTTGAAAGTAAACATATACACAGATTCACAGTATGCCTTCGGAGTCGTTCACGACTTTGGAGTCCTCTGGCAGGAGAGAGGTTTTCTGACCTCTCATGGGGGCAAGATACAGCATGGTCTCCTCATTCAGGCTCTGTTAGATGCTATACACTTGCCTACAGCCATAGCCATCATGAAGTGCAAGGCACATACTAAAGTTACTGACACCATTTCCCAGGGTAACGACCTGGCAGATCGCACAGCTAAACTTACAACCCAGACTCAAACAGACATTCCAACTGATACGACAAAGACAGAAGCACCATCACTGACAAATTGCATGACAGTCAAGGATCCCTCACAAGATGTACTCGACATACAGACACATGCCACTCCAGACGAAATCAAGAAATGGACTGAACAAGGAGGGGTCCAGATAGACCAGGGTTGGATGACAAAAGGCAAAGCCACATGGTTTCTTCCTGACTCCATGGTTCAAGCTATTATAAATACAGCACATAGTCCAGCACACTTAGGAGAAAAGGCAATGTTAGACAGTTTACAGAATATCTGGTTCAACAAGCATCTGCGTGCAGCAGCAAAACAGAAAGTGCGTACCTCCATGATCTGTTGCCAGTTTAATCCAGGCAAAGGCATTCCCGTGGAACAAGGTGGATTTCATCCTCCTGACCACCCTTTTGAAGTCCTCCAGATGGATTATATTCAGATGGACAGATGTCAAGGATACAAGTACATCCTCGTAGTTGTATGTGCACTATCTAGATGGACAGAAGCGTACCCAGTCCCAGATTACACTGCTGTGACCACTGCCAGGCAGTTGGTCCATGAATTCTTTCCGCGTTACGGCTTGCCCCGTGTCGTGTACTCAGATAATGGTCAGCCATTCTCTTCTGAACTGATGAAACAAGTATCTCTTCTGTTAGGGTACCAGTGGAGATTCCATTGCGTACGACACCCAGAGGCAGCAGGTCTCGTAGAGAGACACAATCAGACACTCAAAACCAAGCTAGCGAAGATCTGTGCAGAAAAAGGCGTGGATTGGATGGTAGCCTTGCCGGTTGCCCTCTTTTACATGCGTATGGTAGCTCATTCCAGAACCGGACTATCCCCGTACGAGGTGGTTTTTGGTAGACCACCGAATATGTGGGGTACACCTATGCCAAGAAAGATCACTGATGTCGACAATAATATGCTGACAGATTACCTGGCTTCCTTGATGTCTGCACTCCTTTCTTGTCGTTCACAGGTTGCAGCTGCCTTTCCCGACAACACCCAGGTGAAGGAGCATTCGATTGTCCCGGGGGATCTTGTGTTTATCCGAAATTTTGATCGTTCAAGTCCTCTCGAGCCCCGCTGGCGCGCACCGAAGCTGGTTCTACTAACGACGAGGACCGCCGTCAAGGTCGAGGGGAGGAAGGGCTGGATCCACGCCCACCACGTGAAACGTTTCCATGGACTTGGCTCGGTAAAAGACTCTAAAGACTGCCCTGATATCAGTGACTCAAAACTCCCTTTGCTAGAAAAGACTCCGCAACAGGAGTACAAACTGAAATTACGGTCTAGTAAGTCAGACAGCGTTTAATTGTTTAAGTCCCCCTCGGGTACTCGATTCCATGGATGAACAAGAATTAGCCAGGTCAGCAGTACAATGGGCTGACAATTCCGATAAATATAATGATGACGCAGTAGCGCAAACCTTTTTGAGCCTTTCCCCAGACGTGAGGTAATATGAATTTTTATGGTCAATTGTGTCCCCTAACGTGAACCCCACCGTCTCCATGTACGGGCTTCTAGTACATGTAATTTCCCTCCATAACCAGCTATGAAGACGCAAATACATTTGCGTCCAACGTTAACATGTCCTCTTTCAGATGCACCATGAATGGATCGATAATTCAGTTCCTAAGTATGCCTTGCCACCGTCTTTACATGGTGCACTTTCACGTTTTCCTGGCTCTGTTGAGTTAGGCCCTGATTTCTGCCATCGAGCCTTTCTGCCTTCCTGCTTTCTGCCTCTGAAAGCTGCAGCTTGGATTCTGTATCCTGATCTCTGCCTTACTCACTGCGCGGCGAGCGGTGCCCGGCTCGGCCTGCTTGCCTGCCAAGACTGTATTCAGCCTTCAAGTTATCTGCTCCGCTCCTCGAAAATACATTCCTGTCTAGTATTTTAGGTAAACATCCTCCCAGCTGCAGAGCAAAGGGTCTGGCCTTACTGTCTCCGTGCAAGTAATTCACTGCTCCTGTTACCATGATAGGCCCATGGCCCCCACACTACACGCAGACACATAGACGCTTATACACGCACTAGCAGTCAGTATAGAATAGCCTCTGTCCGAGAGACCTTTCCTTCTAGATAATACAGTTCCTCAAACACTAGATACTAGATATGATTGGGATTAGGTTGTTCTGACACGCCAGACTTCTGTCTCCTCTTTCGGAGCTAAATGTTAAGTCCCCTTCACCCTCTAGTTCCACGTCAATCACACGTCATGTTGCCTGCGCGCGCATCTAGCCACATATTTCTGCTGACACTGCAGGATTCCTCTATGAATCCACCCACTCATGACACTTTCATATGACGTCTCTAGTACACACCTCCGTGTACTCATCAAGTGAACACCCATGTGTACGCCTCCTTACACGCCTTCTTTCACGCCCATGTGTTCTTATCTCTTTCTTTCACTTGCTCCGCCTGGAGCGCTCCGCCTTCTCTATTCAATGCAATGTATGGTTTAGCTTATATAATGTGTTATGTGAATAAAGAATTCAGATGACGACCCTTCCTGAACCTTAGTGGTGATGGAACCCGATTCTCCATTAGCTCGAGCTTTTGTATTAAAGCCCTTTTGAACCGGACACCACGGACTCTGCCTCTCATTATTATCAGCAATCCTTATTAATGTATAGAAATTATGACAGGGTAATATATTATTTACCACATTAATCTGGCGCCCGAATAGGGACCAGTCCCCTTCCCCACGCGCCGGCGATGTAGGTGCAGCCCCCTGACCCCTTCTATAGCCGTGACGGACTTCAAGTGTACACGACAGCGGGATTTCCTGCCAAGTCCCTCAGGCCCACGGAGGAGACGGAGACTGCGACCAGGCATCCACACGAGGCGGTGAGGATTGCGGACCATCCCGACCAGAGCCCAAGCTGAGAGAGCAAGGTCCGAGGTATCCCGAGACCCACCTGTTCCGAGGCACATGCGCAGCAGTACCAGAAGCCGTAGCAGTCCAGTATCGAGTTTCCGAGGCCTTCAGTTCTGCTTCCCGGTGAGTACCGTTATTGGGAACGCATAGAGACGGGTTCATTTGTTTGAATCCGGTAAAGACGGGTCTGGGTACACAGATCCGGTAAAGACGTGTCCATTTAGGTGGATGCGGTAAAGACGTGTCTCTTTACGAGACCGGTAAGGCTGTACTGTTCTTGCAGTGCATAAAGTAAACAAGTTCTATGTACTAGTTAGGATGTATCTGTTTTTAATGTTTTAATGTCGTGGTATGAGTGATTGTTTTCAGTCTATTCTTGGGTTTATTGTATTTTTTGTTCAAGTCAGTTAGTCAGTTACACCATGCCACTGTTTTCGAAATTACGTCAGATTGGGACCAGGAAAGGGATACTCGAAGAGGCAGTTCCCGTCCCGCCTAGGGACACTCCTGGCCATTTCATGTACCAGAAACACGGGCTAGATGCCATACTGTTTTTAGACTTATGGGTAGATTACACGAAGGATCTGGAAGAGAAATATAGATGGCCTGCCTCAGGGACATGGGATGCTGATTGCATCATGAGAGTAGAGGAAGCACTGTGGAAAAAGAAAGCTAGACAGTCCCAGAAAGATGCCATAGAGTTGTGGCGTAAAGAAGCGCATAGGCGAACAGAGAAAGAAATACACAAAGCAGAGAGAAGTAGAGAAGCATCAGAAAAAGCCAAAGAGAAAGAGCTAAAGGAAGAAGGTGAACGGGTTAAGGCAGAACAAGTAGATAGACAGAGAAATGCCCTTATTAAAGGCATGTATCCCGTCCTTGCCGAACGACTACCTAAAGTGATCCCGGAAGTACCCAGTAATTTGCAGCCACCATTGATCCCGACTAAAGTCCATAGTCATAAACAGACAGCAGCGGACATTTTTATTTCCTCCTGTTTGGAAGACGCCGCTCCGGATTATGTTAATACAGATTTTCCTCCTCCTCCTGTCAAAAACCCTAACAATCCTTTTTGCTATCCACCCGTAGCACAAGATCAACCCGCACCAGTAGTAACACTGACAGTGAAGGACGACTCAAGCCAAGGCGACTCGAGTCAAGGGGCAACGGGAGGGGGGCCCACCACAGACCTACTGCACACACCGCCACCATCACGATCACTACGAGAATTAGCACTACAACGAACGCCAAAAACGACAACAACACCTCTTAGACAAACTGTAACAATTTCAAATTGTATATATGATCCAGTACCAGGTGTAGGCTCAATGCTCATGTACTCAGTACGATTAAGACGCGTTGCAGACTATTTAATGACATTACCAGACATGAAGGAACACTTAGACAGAATATACCACTTCATTAGAACGGGGGAGGGACCCGAAAGTATACATGAGGCCATGGCACATAGAAAGGTGGAGATTGAAAGCATGCTTCTACGTTTTTTGATTAATTGTCTGATCAGGGAACAAGACCAGCCGGATAAAGAAGTAACTAAAGGTATGATTAATTGGAGTGACAACATAGCTGCCTGTAAACATGATACGATGTCAAAGATAGAATGTATGTATAGGAAAATTCGTAAAGAAATTCTGAACATACACAAGAAAGAGCAAGCAGAGAAAGAGGACGACTTGGCCACAGATGAGGAGAACCAAGAAACAGAGGAAATTGATAAAATGGATTACGTAGGCAGGGCGAGACAGTTTGACAGGCCCAAAGGCCTAGATTACAGTAAACATGGCCCTCCCATACTAGCGAGATATTCTCTTGAACACCTATTCCAAGTTACTGAGAATGCACTGAAAAGACGTGTAGGAGGCGATTAACTTTGTACTATGCATGAACAGGAACTAGCCCGGTCAGCAGTTCAATGGGCTTGTAATTCTAATATATATAGTGATGACATAGTGGCGCAAACTTTTTTGAGTCTTCCTCCGGAAGAACAGCGTTTAGCTGATATTTACATGGTTCAACATCTGATCACATTGGACGAGAGTCAGCATTCTGATCCAGGTCCCTTGTATAAATTACTGGACGATTTACTCCTAGCGAGATGGAGAGTCCTAGGTACCGAATTAATTAATGTCATTCTAGATCAACGACATAAGTACTTGACTTTTCTGACCACGCACTTGATTCCTGCCCCGCACCGAGATAGAGAAACATTCCACTTAGACAGACAGAACCCTCTACGAGAGGTTCATCCTGTTAGAAATACAGGGGGTGAGCTTCAACGAGTATACGTTTACACACCCTTGACGAAAATAGAAATACTAGAAATGAAAAAATGACTGCCTTGTCATGATAAAGATCCAGGGGGGTTCCACCGTGAATTAAAAGACATTCTTCGCATAGGGGATTACACATACGCTGACATCATTAAATTATTGAAAGTACTATTACCAGCAGGCATATATGAAAAGCTTAAAGAAAAATACTGGGAGGTGGGAGAGAAAAAGATCAGTTGGACAGAATTGGAAGACGAGGATAAAACACGAGGCCATGGTGTTGGTCTAGGGGACAAAGCTAAAGCACTACCCGAACTATTGATACAGGTCTTACCGAGATTATTGATTACTAAAAAGGAAGATTGGGATGCTATTTCAGCCTGTAAACAGAAACCAGATGAAGACACTAGTGATTTTTATTCTAGATTCGAAAAATGTTTTACTATTAATAGTGGCCTGAAGACAAATAGTGAATCGTACCCACATCTTTTTGTGAGCAAATTAGTAGAGAATTCCTTACCCCCGATCAAAAATAGAGTACTGAAGGTTGAGAGTACCTGCCAAGCAAATAGCCCTTCCCAAATGTTGCAAATGTTACAGTCCCACCAGAACAGAATTAGAGAGGAACAGGAACACGAAAAGAGAAGCATGAAAGATACGAAAATGAAAGTACTAGTTGCACAAACAGTGCCAGCTGATGGCCATAAAAAGGGCACAGCACCTGTCAAAGGGAACTGTAATTATTGCAAGCAACCAGGTCACTATGTAAATGAATGTGCTGTCCTGAAACACAATATAGCTACAGGCAAGACAAAAGAAAGACCGCGTCCTCCTAGACAGGATAACGCTCCCCAGAACACGCAAACGCCACAGAACACGCAACAGACCGTAGCTGTACCTCAACCTATAGCTGCCACACAACATGTCACGCAACAAATGTACCAGTACGCACAGTCAGACTATCCAGAATATCAACAGTACTCATGAAACAGCCTAGAGAGGGAGGTAGGCTTGCCTCCTATTGAGGTTCCTGTAGATCAAGAGTGTCCCTATGTACATAGTCGTGTATTAGGAAAAGACAGAACATTTTTAATTGACACAGGGGCAAGCCGAACTACCATCAGTCATGACGAGGTTCCAGGGGCACCCCTCTCAGGCTCACAGAATATTTCCCTGGGATTTTCAGGAAAGCCTATTGTTAATGAAGTGTCAAAGCCAGTTTCCTTAGGTGTTGGTCCATTGTCCCGCACTACAGACTTGTTACTTACTAAATCATGTCCAGAAAACTTGCTTGGTATAAAGACATTGAAAGAACTAGGAGCAGTGATTTGTTGTTCTTCGGAAGGAGTGAGATTGTTTTTACGCGATTTTAAAGGACACTATGTGCTGAGAGATTTTGATCCCAGACTCCAGAATGTACCACAGCATTTATGGGCGCAAGGCCCGACTGATGTAGGTTACATGCATATTACACCATACCGTGTCACACTCAAACAAGGAGTAGTACTGCCACGAATCCGACAATACAAGTTACCACCTGAAGCTGTAGTAGCATTACTGAAAATTGTAGATGAACTGATTGCACAGGGAGTGGTTGTAGAAACCGACTCGAATGTATGTAATTCTCCTATCATTCCCATTCTTAAACGAACTGACCCAAATGCACCACCCGTCTACAGACTAGTGATTGATCTCCGAGAACTGAACAAATGCATAATACCACAGTACCCAGTGGTCCCAGACATTTCTTCATTACTGACTGCAATTGAATCTGAAGTGACGTTCTTTACTGTAATTGATCTCAAGAACGCCTTCTTTAGTGTCCCAATCCATCCAGAGAGCCAATACCTCTTCGGATTCTGTTTAAATGGACGCAGCTTCAAATTTACGAGGGCTCCTCAAGGGTTCACAGAAAGTCCTAGTATTTACAGTCAAGCATTGAAAAGACAACTAGACAGTATTCACATGCCTACTGACACTGCACTGCTCCAATATGTTGACGATCTTTTGATCACAGCACGAACAGAATGAGACTGTGAACGTGCATCACTGACAGTCTTATATTTCCTGGCAGACAAGGGACACAGAGTGTCCCCTTCAAAGTTACAATTCTGTGCACAGCAAGTGGTGTACCTTGGACACTTGCTGTCCAAGAGGGGTAGACAGCTGACATCAGACCGCATTCAGTTAATCGCACATCTTCCACAGCCCAAGACACAAAAGGAAGTACGGGCCTTCATTGGCCTCACTTCTTACTGCAGACAATGGATTCCCCAGTATGCATATCTAGCCAAACCACTCATACAGTTGACGACACAGGAGGCAGCGACTTCGACTGTCCTCCCTTGGACACAGGAACATACACTCGCATTTGATGAATTGAAAAAAGCTCTATGTCAAGCACCAGTTTTAGCGACTCCATGTTACAGCAAACCTTTTACACTTTTTGTCACTGAACGCAAAGGCACAGCATTATCTGTCCTTACACAAGATCAAGTAGTAAAACACAAGCCTTGTGCTTACTTTTCTAGTACATTGGATCCAGTGGCCCAGGCTCTGCCTGCGTGCCTAAAATCAGTTGCAGCAACAGCTCTAGCAATCAGACAAAGCAATTCCATCGTGTTAGGACATCCCCTGACAGTGCAGGTTCCACACTCAGTGGAAGTTCTCCTGAACAGGACTCAGACACAACACCTGACCATAGCAAGATTGACAGGATATGAACTGACATTGTTCCAGCCACACATAGAGATCAGACGATGCAATGCCCTGAACCCTGCTACACTTTTACCCTCAAGCACAACAGATCCTGCACCACATGACTGTGTGGAAGTAATTAATACAGTGACGAAGCCAAGACAAGACTTGACAGACATTGCACTAACGGACCCAGACCTACACTTTATGTGGATGGTTCATGTATGAGAACAAGCACAGGAGAGTTAGTGGCCACATACGCAGTGACCACGGATACTGAAGTTATAGAAACTCATCGAATTGACACACTGTCAGCCCAAGCAGCAGAGCTCATCGCTCTGACCCAAGCCTGTATACGAGCCAAGAACTTGAAAGTAAACATATACACAGATTCACAGTATGCCTTCGGAGTCGTTCACGACTTTGGAGTCCTCTGGCAGGAGAGAGGTTTTCTGACCTCTCATGGGGCCAAGATACAGCATGGTCCCCTCATTCAGGCTCTGTTAGATGCTATACACTTGCCTACAGCCATAGCCATCATGAAGTGCAAGGCACATACTAAAGTTACTGACACCATTTACCAGGGTAACGACCTGGCAGATCGCACAGCTAAACTTACAACCCAGACTCAAACAGACATTCCAACTGATACGACAAAGACAGAAGCACCATCACTGACAAATTGCATGACAGTCAGGGATCCCTCACAAGATGTACTCGACATACAGACACATGCCACTCCAGACGAAATCAAGAAATGGACTGAACAAGGAGGGGTCCAGACAGACCAGGGTTGGATGACAAAAGGCAAAGCCACATGGTTTCTTCCTGACTCCATGGTTCAAGCTATTATAAATACAGCACATAGTCCAGCACACTTAGGAGAAAAGGCAATGTTAGACAGTTTACAGAATATCTGGTTCAACAAGCATCTGCGTGCAGCAGCAAAACAGAAAGTGCGTACCTCCATGATCTGTTGCCAGTTTAATCCAGGCAAAGGCATTCCCGTGGAACAAGGTGGATTTCATCCTCCTGACCACCCTTTTGAAGTCCTCCAGATGGATTATATTCAGATGGACAGATGTCAAGGATACAAGTACATCCTCGTAGTTGTATGTGCACTATCTAGATGGACAGAAGCGTACCCAGTCCCAGATTACACTGCTGTGACCACTGCCAGGCAGTTGGTCCATGAATTCTTTCCGCGTTACGGCTTGCCCCGTGTCGTGTACTCAGATAATGGTCAGCCATTCTCTTCTGAACTGATGAAACAAGTATCTCTTCTGTCAGGGTACCAGTGGAGATTCCATTGCGTACGACACCCAGAGGCAGCAGGTCTCGTAGAGAGACACAATCAGACACTCAAAACCAAGCTAGCGAAGATCTGTGCAGAAAAAGGCGTGGATTGGATGGTAGCCTTGCCGGTTGCCCTCTTTTACATGCGTATGGTAGCTCATTCCAGAACCGGACTATCCCCGTACGAGGTGGTTTTTGGTAGACCACCGAATATGTGGGGTACACCTATGCCAAGAAAGATCACTGATGTCGACAGTAATATGCTGACAGATTACCTGGCTTCCTTGATGTCTGCACTCCTTTCTTGTCGTTCACAGGTTGCAGCTGCCTTTCCCGACAACACCCAGGTGAAGGAGCATTCGATTGTCCCGGGGGATCTTGTGTTTATCCGAAATTTTGATCGTTCAAGTCCTCTCGAGCCCCGCTGGCGCGCACCAAAGCTGGTTCTACTAACGACGAGGACCGCCGTCAAGGTCGAGGGGAGGAAGGGCTGGATCCACGCCCACCACGTGAAACGTTTCCATGGACTTGGCTCGGTAAAAGACTCTAAAGACTGCCCTGATATCAGTGACTCAAAACTCCCTTTGCTAGAAAAGACTCCGCAACAGGAGTACAAACTGAAATTACGGTCTAGTAAGTCAGACAGCGTTTAATTGTTTAAGTCCCCCTCGGGTACTCGATTCCATGGATGAACAAGAATTAGCCAGGTCAGCAGTACAATGGGCTGACAATTCCGATAAATATAATGATGACGCAGTAGCGCAAACCTTTTTGAGCCTTTCCCCAGACGTGAGGTAATATGAATTTTTATGGTCAATTTTGTCCCCTAACGTGAACCCCACCGTCTCCATGTACGGGCTTCTAGTACATGTAATTTCCCTCCATAACCAGCTATGAAGATGCAAATACATTTGCGTCCAACGTTAACATGTCCTCTTTCAGATGCACCATGAATGGATCGATAATTCAGTTCCTAAGTATGCCTTGCCACCGTCTTTACATGGTGCACTTTCACGTTTTCCTGGCTCTGTTGAGTTAGGCCCTGATTTCTGCCATCGAGCCTTTCTGCCTTCCTGCTTTCTGCCTCTGAAAGCTGCAGCTTGGATTCTGTATCCTGACCTCTGCCTTACTCCCTGCGCGGCGAGCGGTGCCCGGCTCGGCCTGCTTGCCTGCCAAGACTGTATTCAGCCTTCAAGTTATCTGCTCCGCTCCTCGAAAATACATTCCTGTCTAGTATTTTAGGTAAACATCCTCCCAGCTGCAGAGCAAAGGGTCCGGCCTTACTGTCTCCGTGCAAGTAATTCACTGCTCCTGTTACCATGATAGGCCCATGGCCCCCACACTACACGCAGACACATAGACGCTTATACACGCACTAGCAGTCAGTATAGAATAGCCTCTGTCCGAGAGACCTTTCCTTCTAGATAATACAGTTCCTCAAACACTAGATACTAGATATGATTGGGATTAGGTTGTTCTGACACGCCAGACTTCTGTCTCCTCTTTCGGAGCTAAATGTCAAGTCCCCTTCACCCTCTAGTTCCACGTCAATCACACGTCATGTTGCCTGCGCGCGCATCTAGCCACATATTTCTGCTGACACTGCAGGATTCCTCTATGAATCCACCCACTCATGACACTTTCATATGACGTCTCTAGTACACACCTCCGTGTACGCCCTTGTGCACGCCTTCTGTTACGTACATGTGTTCTTATCTCGTTTCTCTCAGCTGTTACGCCTTCTGTATTCCATCACCATTATATGCATTGACTATATATATTGTACTCTGTTAATAAAGCATTGTCTATCCCTTCCTGAAACTTCGTGGTGATGGAACATGATACCTGGTTCGAACCATTCCATTATATGGAATAAAACCCTTATAAGACTCAGATACCACGGACTCTGCCTTTCTTTTTGGATTGAGCTATTTTATTGAACTTTACCGCATAAATTCCGCATAGGTAATTTTTATTTACCACATAATTGGCGCCCGAACAGGGACCCCTCCCCCACCTTACACGCCGGTGGTGCGTTGCAGGTAAGCATGGGCGAATTTTGCGAATCTCGCGTTCGCGAATTTTGCGGATTTGCGAATTCGCAATCCGCAAAATCCGCGAATTCCCGCGAATTTGCGGATTTTTTTTTTGTGTTCGCCCGTGTTTCTGCCAGTTCGCGAGGGTTTTTACAATTTCGCAATTTGCGAACTTACCTGTCGGGTCGCAAGTTTTGCGAACTTGTTGTTTCTACGTGTCCAGCCTGTTTGGGACACTCTTCTTCATCACTGCCACTCTCTGTCACCACTGCCACTCTCTGACTACTCATGCCACCCTCTGGCCCACCCACCACACCCTCTGGTTGTCCAGTGTACATTATTTTCGGCAAAGCAAAGCACACCTTCCCTGACTCAAGTGACCTGAATTAATTTGGGGCTGATTAATGTGTCACAGAATATTTTTTTAGCTGGCACCTGCTTCCTTAGTGCGCCCTGATTAGTGATCTTTTGCACTTGCTAAGTGCTTTCATTGTTGCAAAATTAGTTACAACACCTGCCCTGCCCCAACTGACAATAATGAATTAGGGGCTGATTAATGGATTTTAACTTCCAGCCTGGCTCCTGCTTGTCTCCCTTAGCTGTAATTCAGGACCTTTGTGGCATATGTGTAACTATTCTGAGGTTCAGAGCAGGGTCACATAATAGTTGCAACTGGCAACTGAACTCTGGAGGGGCCCCTCAGGAAGCACTACAGGAAATGGCTACTAATGATGAGCCTGAACTTTTGAACCTGGTAAGTAGTTTCAGTTTTGCTAAGATCGTTTTCTGCAATTTAGCACTTATTCGCGGGGCGCGAAGTTGTACAGGGAAGCCGCGAACTCACGCGAACAGTGCGAGCAGTGCGAGCAAAATCCGCTGCTCGCGGATTTGCGGATTTTGCGGGAGATTCGCGAATCTCGCGGATTGCGAATTTCCCGAAAATCCGCAAAATCCGCAAGCGAAACGGATTTTCCGCCCATGCTTAGTTGCAGGCCCTAGCCCCCTGCCACAGCCGCGACGGACAATTACGCGTACCCGCAGGATTTCCTGTATCTCCTTCCGGCCAACGGAGGTGACTGAGACTGCGATCGACACCCAGACGAGGCGGTGAGGAGTGCGGAGGATCCCGACCAGAGCCTAGCAGAGAGAGCAAGGTCCGAGGTGTCTAGAGTAGGTGTGGGCGGAAAATCCGTTACGCTCGCGGATTTTGCGGATTTTTGGGAAATTCGCAATCCGCGAGATTTGCGAATTTCCCGCAAAATCCGCAAATTCGCACGCAGCGGATTTTTTTGGCGGCGCGCGGCGTTGGTGATACAATTTTTGCGGCGCGCGGCGTTTATCATCGTTTGCCGAGTTGTTTTTTTCGATAGTTTGCAAGTGCTGCGCCATTTTGGATCTTGCTGTGTGATCCCGCGGGAATTGGCGAGCGCGATTACGTCATCGCGGCTTGCCAGCGATAGTTTGTCAACGCGAGTACGGCGAGATCACGTCTCGCGGTACTTCGCAATTGCGAGATTTGAGATGCGGCGAGCAAAAATATAAATTTGCAATTCTGCACAAGAAATTCACCAGCAAGCAGCATAAACCTTCTAGAAATGATGATTTTTATCTGAATAACTCCTTAGTTTGACATTTGCCTGCACTTTTTTAGCGAGGAGTCCATTTTGGGGAGGGGGGCAGGGGGGTGGGAGGAAGGAAGTGCCCCACAGTCTTCAACTTCCTGTTCCTGTTCAGCAGGCTCCTCCCAGTGCTTTGTCCATCTCCTGGTCACTTTTCATTTGGGTCTGGAGCTGGAAGGATTACTTTTTGTGGATGCTGCTGGATATTTGGATTTGAGGCCTTTTTGACTTTCTTTGGATCACTGTTGGATTAGAAATTTTACAAGTAAGTTTGTTTGGGGCATTACAGTTGCTGCAATTAAAATTTTGGAATTTTCGATTTTTGGGCTATTTTGGGGCCTTTTGCCCAGGGGTACTCAGTGGTGGGTGGACTGAGTCTTTCTGTGGGTTGTCTTGAACTTAAACATCATGGAGGCCATGGATGAATTGGGATTGTGCTGATTTTTCTGTGTTTTTCGATTTTTGACCTGTTGTTGGGGCCTTGACCAGGGGTAGTGAGTGGTGCATGGGCCTAGTCTTTCTGTGGGCTGTCTTGAACTTAAACATCATGGAGGGCATAGATGGAATGGGATTGTGCTGATTTTTCTGTGTTTTTCGATTTTTGACCTGTTGTTGGGGCCTTGACCAGGGGTAGTGAGTGGTGCATGGGCCTAGTCTTTCTGTGGGGTGTCTTGAATTTAAACATCATGGAGGGCATGGATGGAATGGGATTGTGCTGATTTTGCAGTGTTTTTCGATTTTTGGGGGTGTTCATGGGGAGGGACATGCCATGTGGCTGGTGGCCATTTTGAGTGCAGCTACAGGCACTGGCCATGTGCTGGCAGGCAAGTGGCCATTTTGAATGCAGGCTTTGTTGTTAGGCCTCCAACCATTTTTTCCTACTTTTCAACCTTTATTTATGCCCAGGGGTAGTGAGTCTTGCATGGGCCTAGTCTTTCTGTGGGTTGTCTTGAATTTAAACATCATGGAGGCCATGGATGGAATGGGATTGTGCAGATTTTTCAGTGATTTTCGTTTTTTGGGCCTGTACTTGTGGCCTTTTCACCAGGGGTATTTGAGTCTAGCATGGGCCTAGTCTTTCTGTGGGCTGTCTTGAACTTAAACATCATGGAGGGCATGGATGGAATGGGATTGTGCTGATTTTTCTGTGTTTTTCGATTTTTGGGGGTGTTCATGGGGACAGGCCATGTGGGTGGGGGCCATTTTGAGTGCTGGTACAGGCAGGCCCTGGCCATGTGCTAGGAGGCAAGTGGCCATTTTGAATGCAGGCTTTGTTGTTAGGCCTCCAACCATTTTGCCTACTTTTCAACCTTTATTTATGCCCAGGGGTAGTGAGTCTTGCATGGGCCTAGTCTTTCTGTGGGTTGTCTTGAATTTAAACATCATGGAGGCCATGGATGGAATGGGATTGTGCTGATTTTGCAGTGTTTTTCGATTTTTGGGGGTGTTCATGGGGAGGGACATGCCATGTGGCTGGTGGCCATTTTGAGTGCAGCTACAGGCACTGGCCATGTGCTGGCAGGCAAGTGGCCATTTTGAATGCAGGCTTTGTTGTTAGGCCTCCAACCATTTTGCCTACTTTTCAACCTTTATTTATGCCCAGGGGTAGTGAGTCTTGCATGGGCCTAGTCTTTCTGTGGGTTGTCTTGAATTTAAACATCATGGAGGCCATGGATGGAATGGGATTGTGCAGATTTTTCAGTGATTTTCGTTTTTTGGGCCTGTACTTGTGGCCTTTTCACCAGGGGTATTTGAGTCTAGCATGGGCCTAGTCTTTCTGTGGGCTGTCTTGAACTTAAACATCATGGAGGGCATGGATGGAATGGGATTGTGCTGATTTTTCTGTGTTTTTCGATTTTTGACCTGTTGTTGGGGCCTTGACCAGGGGTAGTGAGTGGTGCATGGGCCTAGTCTTTCTGTGGGGTGTCTTGAATTTAAACATCATGGAGGGCATGGATGGAATGGGATTGTGCTGATTTTGCAGTGTTTTTCGATTTTTTGGGGTGTTCATGGGGACAGGCCATGTGGGTGGGGGCCATTTTGAGTGCTGGTACAGGCAGGCCCTGGCCATGTGCTAGGAGGCAAGTGGCCATTTTGAATGCAGGCTTTGTTGTTAGGCCTCCAACCATTTTGCCTACTTTTCAACCTTTATTTATGCCCAGGGGTAGTGAGTCTTGCATGGGCCTAGTCTTTCTGTGGGTTGTCTTGAATTTAAACATCATAGAGGCCATGGATGGAATGGGATTGTGCTGATTTTGCAGTGTTTTTCGATTTTTGGGGGTGTTCATGGGGAGGGACATGCCATGTGGCTGGTGGCCATTTTGAGTGCAGCTACAGGCACTGGCCATGTGCTGGCAGGCAAGTGGCCATTTTGAATGCAGGCTTTGTTGTTAGGCCTCCAACCATTTTGCCTACTTTTCAACCTTTATTTATGCCCAGGGGTAGTGAGTCTTGCATGGGCCTAGTCTTTCTGTGGGTTGTCTTGAATTTAAACATTATGGAGGGCATGGATGGATTGGGATTGTGCTGATTTTGCAGTGTTTTTCGATTTTTTTGTGCTCTATAACTGAACTGATGTTCCTCTGTCTTCCATTTTTTTTAGGTGCACAAGACTCAAGAGAACCACCAGTGCCAGGAAGAAGTCCTGCAGCGGTGTGTGTGTGCAGCATAACGTCACGCGACGTCACGTCTGGCCTCAGACAACTCTACAATTCGTGCAACTGCGGCCTGCTGTCTGACCTGCTCTGAAGAAGATGGCCCCGCCCCCAAAGAAAGTTCTCCGTAGCTCCTCTAGCAAGAAAGTTGCTAGTAAGGAGCAGAAGAAGCAAGTTACCAAGGAGGCTGGTGTGCCACCCGCCACGTTTTTTGGGAGCAAAAAAAAAAGTACGCCTGCAGCAGCAGGATCTGCTGGGGACCAAGCTGGGAGCAGCACCCCTGCTCCATTGGGTTCAGTGCCTCCACCACCACGCCAACTTAAGTCAAAGCCCTTGAGTGCTTCAGAGGCAGTCAGTGTACTTCTCCAATCACCATCGACCAGTGATGTTGGCTCATCGCAAGAAAGTAGCAGCAATGTCCCTGAATCAACACAGGTTGTTGTAACTCATCTGACAAGTGTTGAACAACCACAGCCGCAACAACAACACCATGTGCAAGTACACGCCCAAGTACATGTGGAAGGAGAGGCAGCAAAAGGAGATGCGCAAGCAAAGGTGCATGGAGGTTCACAAGTGCCCACAATAGTTGTTCCTCCCGAAGTAGGGGCACATTTGGAAATCGACAATGAAGCCGAGGTATCATTGGAAGCCACTCCTCCTGATGATCATTCATTGTCTTCCACATCCCTAGCAAGGAAAAGATCAAGGGGGGTGTCTACATCTTCTTCAAGCCCACCTCGTTCTGATGCAAGTGATCTGTCTTGGGAACCACAACTGCGGTCTGACAGTGAGGCACACCATGATCTGACACCGGTACCTAAGCGTAAAAGGAAGGTCGTCCAAAAACTCAAACCTATGGAGTGTGATGAGGCTCAACAAGAAGTGACAGATACTGCTGGTGATGAAGCCTCTCACGATGACGACGAGCCAGTCATCACAAAGGTCACTGCAGCCCCACCGGGCATGCAGCAAAGAGACATTTTGACCCTATCCCGAGAAGCTGCTGAGCGTGATGATGTCGGCGAGGAGGCAATGGAAATGGAATCATTAGATTTGGAGTTAAGTAGTACACCAAAACCTACCGCTTCCATATTTCTTCCTCGCAAGAAGGTACCCACCTCGTCCTCGACCTCAATTCGTGGTGGTGAAAGTGCAAAACGTACTGAAGTTCAGCAATCCACATCCTCCACTTCATCTGGCATTAGCAGCAGGACCACCACCACCAGTATCGCCGCCTCCTCCGGCCCCCGAAGACATTTCAAGTCTCCAGTTTGGGACTTCTTTAGTGTTTGCCCAAAAAATGAAAACGTAGCCATTTGTAGCATTTGTAAGCTTCGAGTTAGTCGTGGTAAGTTGGGTTCCAACTATGGTACCGGAGGCCAGAGAGGTCATCTTAGGAGAACGCACGATGTCCAATGGTTTGCGCACCTACACACGATCAAGGAAGCCGGAATTGCACGCAATGAAAACGTTGTTTTTTCATCTGGTGATGACGAGGAGGTAGAAGACGATTCAAACACTTCACTTACACCCAGTTCTCCTGTCAGCAGCACACCCCATGGGAGCCACACTAAGAGTGTGGGAGAGAGTGAGACATCAATGCGGAAAAGTTCATCAGCGAGCGTAACTGGGTCGAAGAGATCATCATCATCCCGTAAATCCTTGGTCCAGGGCAACATTAAAAAGATGTTGTTTACAGAAGCGCAATATGAACGCAACCACCCAATGACCCGTCTGTATAACACTAAGCTGGCTAAAATGCTAGCTCTGGACCTTCTCCCTTTTTCTTTTGTAGAAGGGGTTGGTTTTCTAGAATTAGTGACAGCGCTCTGCCCTAAATGGAAGGTTCCTAGCCGGTTCTATTTTGCCCGAGTTGCGGTTCCAGCACTACATGAAGATGTTCTGAAGGTGATTGGGGCAGCTTTGCAGAAGAGTGCTGTTCACACTATACATCTGACAACAGACATTTGGACCAGTGGCGCAGGCGCTGATTACATGTGCATCACTGCACGCTGGGTCTCTTTTTCAGGGGCTAAAGCAAAGCTAAACTCAGGTGTTGACACTAACATTGTTTTTAAAGGTGCTCGGAAACATGCAACACTAGCCATGTTTGGTTTGGAGAAACGTCACACAGCAGAAAACATTTTGGATGTCTTTAACACAAAGGTCCTTAACTGGCTGTCCCCACTAAAACGCAAGGTTGGTTATGTTTCCACGGACAATGGCGCCAATATAGTTAAGGCCATGAGGGACGGTTACTATTTCAGAGTGCCGTGTTTGGCGCACTGTATAAACCTGGTTGTCCAAAAATTCTTGGGTAATAAAGGCAGTGCAGCGTACAGTGTATTGGAGACCTGCCGAAAAATGTGCAAGCATTTCAGGCATTCTTTTAAGGCCCGGAAGCAGCTGAGGAGCCTGCTATATCAACGTCAAATGCCAGTGAAAGCACTCATCCAGGAGGTGGTAACACGTTGGAACTCAACCTTCTACATGCTTGAGCGTCTGTATGAGCAGTATACGGAACTCGATCAATATTTCTTTAAAGAGGGTATAGAGGAGCTGAGGATGGGTGGGCCGCAATGGAACATAGTTGAAAGCCTGACACGCATGCTTCGTCCTTTTGAGTTCTTCACGCGTGCAGTCAGCAAGGAGGACTCTAATTTGGGAAAAGCTATCCCATTGTTGTACATGCTGGAGGACCAACTGAAGGAGGTGTGTTCTGTGTTTGGAAAAGATGACAAAAACCAAGACTCTTTGCTTCTGGCTGAGCAATTATTAGAGCTCCTACAAGGTGATGAACGTCTTAAAAAGATCCACTCAGAACAGCATTACATTTGTGCTACTATTCTGGATCCACGCTACAAAAAGGCGCTGGCAGGCCAAGCATTCTTTCCTTTTGATGATGAACATGTTCCAAAGTACAAACGTTGGCTAGCCTTGTCAGCCAAGAAGTTTGAAACAGAACGGCTGGAAATTGAAGGAAATGGCAGTACATCAGCAGGCCATCCCCAGTCAAAACAATCCACTTCTGCACCTGTGGCTGTGGCACAAGTGACCTCTCAGCCGTTAAAGACACCGGCAACCGGATCATCTGCACGAAAGACAACAGAAACATTGGAGGCTGAAGAGGATTGGCTAGCTCTGCGTGGGTTTGGTTCTCAAAAGGTCAGAGGCACAGCAAGAGCTAAGCAAAGTGGAGGAACCTTGGATGAGGACCTTGAGTCGATGGTGAAGGACTATCTGAATGACTCAACAGAGGTCTATGTTAATTCTGACCCATTGGCGTATTGGCATGGGAAAAAAGAATTGTGGCCACAGCTCACCAACCTGGCTTTAAACTACTTGTCTTGCCCACTCGCAAGCGTGTCTTCTGAACGGGTTTTCAGTGCGGCTGGTGGGATTGTAACTCCCAAACGGAGCCGCCTCTCGCCCAAAAATGTGGAGAGGTTAACAATGATCAAGATGAATCAGCACCTCATACCACCAGATTTCAGAGTACGAGAGAGCGTGCCGGATGAAGAGGAGGTGGCCAGCAACATAGATGAGGGAATTTCTACTCTGTCAGGTGACACTGAGCTCACCCTGCCTGAATTCGCAGAGTATGATGACGAAGCCTTATTCTTATTCCTGGACCGTGATACCGACTTCGAGCCCTGAAAATGAGACAACGAATCAATAACTTTCTTTTTCATCCTTATTCACTTTTATTCCTGTGTGTCTGTCTTTCTTTGTTGTGCACAGTTAATATAATTCAAACTTTAATCAGATAATCACAAAAACAAGCCCATCAGCAGAACTGTCTTCACTTGTTTGCTAATTGATTTGAAGGTGCCGCAGTCTGCATTCCTCAGGTTCACAAGTTCAGAAGAACATGCTCCTCTATCCTCCTCCTCCAGACTCCTATTTCAATCAAAGCAGAGGGCTGGTTTACGCCCAATGAAGAAAGACTCAGCACTTGTGGGGGTGTTGTTCTACCTCTTTGCAGGTGAGTTGACGGGTCTGGGGCCATTGCTGGGAAGCACTAAAAGTGGTTTGGACCAAATCCGAGGCGGAATTTTTTTTGTGTTTTTAATGACTTGCTTGCCTTTGAGGTGCTCTTAGGGGGGGTTCCGTCTGTTTGTGGGTGAGTTTCGTGGTCTGGGAGCATTGCTGGGACACTCTAATCTTGATTGCATTTGCTTTTCAGGAAATCCGTCGTGCCAACCCCGACTTATGGCCTAGCTACGCAGCGCGTTTGGACCGAAGGCCCAGAAATATTGCAAGTATGAGATTTTGCTTTTGGCCTGTTTGGGGGTGTTATGCTTCTTGGCGGGTGGGTTGCCGGGTCTTGGGGCATTCCTGGGAAGGTCTAATACCGGGTAGAAGTGGTTGGGACAAAATCCAGGCCGATTTTTTTTGTGGCTATTTCTGACATTTTGCTCTATGTAGCGTTTTCGGGGGTCCTGTTTGGGGGGCTTCCTGGTGTTTATGGGTGAGTTTCGTGGTCTGGGAGCACTGCTGGGACACTCTAATCTTGATTGCATTTGCTTTTCAGGAAATCCGTCGTGGCAACCCCGACTTATGGCCTAGCTACGCAGTGCGTTTGGACCGAAGGCCCAGAAATATTGCAAGTATGAGATTTTGCTTTTGGCCTGTTTGGGGGTGTTATGCTTCTTGGCGGGTGGGTTGCCGGGTCTTGGGGCATTCCTGGGAAGGTCTAATACCGGGTAGAAGTGGTTGGGACAAAATCCAGGCCGATTTTTTTTTGGCTATTTCTGACATTTTGCTCTATGTAGCGTTTTCGGGGGCCTGTTTGGGGGGCTTCCTGGTGTTTGTGGGTGAGTTTCGTGGTCTGGGAGCACTGCTGGGACACTCTAATCTTGATTGCATTTGCTTTTCAGGAAATCCGTCGTGGCAACCCCGACTTATGGCCTAGCTACGCAGTGCGTTTGGACCGAAGGCCCAGAAATATTGCAAGTATGAGATTTTGCTTTTGGCCTGTTTGGGGGTGTTATGCTTCTTGGCGGGTGGGTTGCCGGGTCTTGGGGCATTCCTGGGAAGGTCTAATACCGGGTAGAAGTGGTTGGGACAAAATCCAGGCCGATTTTTTTTTTGGCTATTTCTGACATTTTGCTCTGTGTAGCGTTTTCGGGGGCCTGTTTGGGGGGCTTCCTGGTGTTTGTGGGTGGGTTTCGTGGTCTGGGAGCACTGCTGGGACACTCTAATCTTGATTGCATTTGCTTTTCAGGAAATCCGTCGTGGCAACCCCGACTTATGGCCTAGCTACGCAGTGCGTTTGGACCGAAGGCCCAGAAATATTGCAAGTATGAGATTTTGCTTTTAGCCTGTTTGGGGGTGTTATGCTTCTTGGCGGGTGGGTTGACGGGTCTTGGGGCATTCCTGGGAAGGTCTAATACCGGGTAGAAGTGGTTGGGACAAAATCCAGGCCGATTTTTTTTTGGGCTATTTCTGACATTTTGCTCTATGTAGCGTTTTCGGGGGCCTGTTTGGGGGGCTTCCTGGTGTTTGTGGGTGAGTTTCGTGGTCTGGGAGCACTGTTGGGACACTCTAATCTTGATTGCATTTGCTTTTCAGGAAATCCGTCGTGGCAACCCCGACTTATGGCCTAGCTACGCAGTGCGTTTGGACCGAAGGCCCAGAAATATTGCAAGTATGAGATTTTGCTTTTGGCCTGTTTGGGGGTGTTATGCTTCTTGGCGGGTGGGTTGACGGGTCTTGGGGCATTCCTGGGAAGGTCTAATACCGGGTAGAAGTGGTTGGGACAAAATCCAGGCCGATTTTTTTTTTGGCTATTTCTGACATTTTGCTCTATGTAGCGTTTTCGGGGGCCTGTTTGGGGGGCTTCCTGGTGTTTGTGGGTGAGTTTCGTGGTCTGGGAGCACTGCTGGCTATATATACTTTACTTTGCAAGAGGTTTGAAGCAAATCCATGGTGGCAGAGGGGACTTAGGGCCTAGCTGCAGAGCGCGCGCGGAGTGATTTGGGAAATTTGTGAAAAATTGACTAAGTCCCCATTTTTGTACTTTTGCTCTTTGGCTGTTTGGGGGTCTTCTACTCGTTTTCTCCTGGGTTGACGGCTCTGGGGCCATTGCTGGGAAGCTCTAATACCGGATAAAAGTGTTTTGGACCAAATCCCAGGCGGAATTTTTTTTGTGTTTTTGATGACTTGCTTGCCTTTGAGGTGCTCTTAGGGGGGGTTCCGTCTGTTTGTGGGTGAGTTTCGTGGTCTGGGAGCATTGCTGGGACACTCTAATCTTGATTGCATTTGCTTTTCAGGAAATCCGTCGTGCCAACCCCGACTTATGGCCTAGCTACGCAGCGCGTTTGGACCGAAGGCCCAGAAATATTGCAAGTATGAGATTTTGCTTTTGGCCTGTTTGGGGGTGTTATGCTTCTTGGCGGGTGGGTTGACGGGTCTTGGGGCATTCCTGGGAAGGTCTAATACCGGGTAGAAGTGGTTGGGACAAAATCCAGGCCGATTTATTTTTTGGCTATTTCTGACATTTTGCTCTATGTAGCGTTTTCGGGGGCCTGTTTGGGGGGCTTCCTGGTGTTTGTGGGTGAGTTTCGTGGTCTGGGAGCACTGCTGGCTATATATACTTTACTTTGCAAGAGGTTTGAAGCAAATCCATGGTGGCAGAGGGGACTTAGGGCCTAGCTGCAGAGCGCGCGCGGAGTGATTTGGGAAATTTGTGAAAAATTGACTAAGTCCCCATTTTTGTACTTTTGCTCTTTGGCTGTTTGGGGGTCTTCTACTCGTTTTCTCCTGGGTTGACGGCTCTGGGGCCATTGCTGGGAAGCTCTAATACCGGATAAAAGTGTTTTGGACCAAATCCCAGGCGGAATTTTTTTTGTGTTTTTGATGACTTGCTTGCCTTTGAGGTGCTCTTAGGGGGGGTTCCGTCTGTTTGTGGGTGAGTTTCGTGGTCTGGGAGCATTGCTGGGACACTCTAATCTTGATTGCATTTGCTTTTCAGGAAATCCGTCGTGCCAACCCCGACTTATGGCCTAGCTACGCAGCGCGTTTGGACCGAAGGCCCAGAAATATTGCAAGTATGAGATTTTGCTTTTGGCCTGTTTGGGGGTGTTATGCTTCTTGGCGGGTGGGTTGACGGGTCTTGGGGCATTCCTGGGAAGGTCTAATACCGGGTAGAAGTGGTTGGGACAAAATCCAGGCCGATTTATTTTTTGGCTATTTCTGACATTTTGCTCTATGTAGCGTTTTCGGGGGCCTGTTTGGGGGGCTTCCTGGTGTTTGTGGGTGAGTTTCGTGGTCTGGGAGCACTGCTGGCTATATATACTTTACTTTGCAAGAGGTTTGAAGCAAATCCATGGTGGCAGAGGGGACTTAGGGCCTAGCTGCAGAGCGCGCGCGGAGTGATTTGGGAAATTTGTGAAAAATTGACTAAGTCCCCATTTTTGTACTTTTGCTCTTTGGCTGTTTGGGGGTCTTCTACTCGTTTTCTCCTGGGTTGACGGCTCTGGGGCCATTGCTGGGAAGCTCTAATACCGGATAAAAGTGTTTTGGACCAAATCCCAGGCGGAATTTTTTTTGTGTTTTTGATGACTTGCTTGCCTTTGAGGTGCTCTTAGGGGGGGTTCCGTCTGTTTGTGGGTGAGTTTCGTGGTCTGGGAGCATTGCTGGGACACTCTAATCTTGATTGCATTTGCTTTTCAGGAAATCCGTCGTGCCAACCCCGACTTATGGCCTAGCTACGCAGCGCGTTTGGACCGAAGGCCCAGAAATATTGCAAGTATGAGATTTTGCTTTTGGCCTGTTTGGGGGTGTTATGCTTCTTGGCGGGTGGGTTGCCGGGTCTTGGGGCATTCCTGGGAAGGTCTAATACCGGGTAGAAGTGGTTGGGACAAAATCCAGGCCGATTTTTTTTTGGGCTATTTCTGACATTTTGCTCTATGTAGCGTTTTCGGGGGCCTGTTTGGGGGGCTTCCTGGTGTTTGTGGGTGAGTTTCGTGGTCTGGGAGCACTGTTGGGACACTCTAATCTTGATTGCATTTGCTTTTCAGGAAATCCGTCGTGGCAACCCCGACTTATGGCCTAGCTACGCAGCGCGTTTGGACCGAAGGCCCAGAAATATTGCAAGTATGAGATTTTGCTTTTGGCCTGTTTGGGGGTGTTATGCTTCTTGGCGGGTGGGTTGCCGGGTCTTGGGGCATTCCTGGGAAGGTCTAATACCGGGTAGAAGTGGTTGGGACAAAATCCAGGCCGATTTTTTTTTTGGCTATTTCTGACATTTTGCTCTATGTAGCGTTTTCGGGGGCCTGTTTGGGGGGCTTCCTGGTGTTTGTGGGTGAGTTTCGTGGTCTGGGAGCACTGCTGGCTATATATACTTTACTTTGCAAGAGGTTTGAAGCAAATCCATGGTGGCAGAGGGGACTTAGGGCCTAGCTGCAGAGCGCGCGCGGAGTGATTTGGGAAATTTGTGAAAAATTGACTAAGTCCCCATTTTTGTACTTTTGCTCTTTGGCTGTTTGGGGGTCTTCTACTCGTTTTCTCCTGGGTTGACGGCTCTGGGGCCATTGCTGGGAAGCTCTAATACCGGATAAAAGTGTTTTGGACCAAATCCCAGGCGGAATTTTTTTTGTGTTTTTGATGACTTGCTTGCCTTTGAGGTGCTCTTAGGGGGGGTTCCGTCTGTTTGTGGGTGAGTTTCGTGGTCTGGGAGCATTGCTGGGACACTCTAATCTTGATTGCATTTGCTTTTCAGGAAATCCGTCGTGCCAACCCCGACTTATGGCCTAGCTACGCAGCGCGTTTGGACCGAAGGCCCAGAAATATTGCAAGTATGAGATTTTGCTTTTGGCCTGTTTGGGGGTGTTATGCTTCTTGGCGGGTGGGTTGCCGGGTCTTGGGGCATTCCTGGGAAGGTCTAATACCGGGTAGAAGTGGTTGGGACAAAATCCAGGCCGATTTTTTTTTGGGCTATTTCTGACATTTTGCTCTATGTAGCGTTTTCGGGGGCCTGTTTGGGGGGCTTCCTGGTGTTTGTGGGTGAGTTTCGTGGTCTGGGAGCACTGTTGGGACACTCTAATCTTGATTGCATTTGCTTTTCAGGAAATCCGTCGTGGCAACCCCGACTTATGGCCTAGCTACGCAGTGCGTTTGGACCGAAGGCCCAGAAATATTGCAAGTATGAGATTTTGCTTTTGGCCTGTTTGGGGGTGTTATGCTTCTTGGCGGGTGGGTTGACGGGTCTTGGGGCATTCCTGGGAAGGTCTAATACCGGGTAGAAGTGGTTGGGACAAAATCCAGGCCGATTTATTTTTTGGCTATTTCTGACATTTTGCTCTATGTAGCGTTTTCGGGGGCCTGTTTGGGGGGCTTCCTGGTGTTTGTGGGTGAGTTTCGTGGTCTGGGAGCACTGCTGGCTATATATACTTTACTTTGCAAGAGGTTTGAAGCAAATCCATGGTGGCAGAGGGGACTTAGGGCCTAGCTGCAGAGCGCGCGCGGAGTGATTTGGGAAATTTGTGAAAAATTGACTAAGTCCCCATTTTTGTACTTTTGCTCTTTGGCTGTTTGGGGGTCTTCTACTCGTTTTCTCCTGGGTTGACGGCTCTGGGGCCATTGCTGGGAAGCTCTAATACCGGATAAAAGTGTTTTGGACCAAATCCCAGGCGGAATTTTTTTTGTGTTTTTGATGACTTGCTTGCCTTTGAGGTGCTCTTAGGGGGGGTTCCGTCTGTTTGTGGGTGAGTTTCGTGGTCTGGGAGCATTGCTGGGACACTCTAATCTTGATTGCATTTGCTTTTCAGGAAATCCGTCGTGCCAACCCCGACTTATGGCCTAGCTACGCAGCGCGTTTGGACCGAAGGCCCAGAAATATTGCAAGTATGAGATTTTGCTTTTGGCCTGTTTGGGGGTGTTATGCTTCTTGGCGGGTGGGTTGCCGGGTCTTGGGGCATTCCTGGGAAGGTCTAATACCGGGTAGAAGTGGTTGGGACAAAATCCAGGCCGATTTTTTTTTGGGCTATTTCTGACATTTTGCTCTATGTAGCGTTTTCGGGGGCCTGTTTGGGGGGCTTCCTGGTGTTTGTGGGTGAGTTTCGTGGTCTGGGAGCACTGTTGGGACACTCTAATCTTGATTGCATTTGCTTTTCAGGAAATCCGTCGTGGCAACCCCGACTTATGGCCTAGCTACGCAGCGCGTTTGGACCGAAGGCCCAGAAATATTGCAAGTATGAGATTTTGCTTTTGGCCTGTTTGGGGGTGTTATGCTTCTTGGCGGGTGGGTTGCCGGGTCTTGGGGCATTCCTGGGAAGGTCTAATACCGGGTAGAAGTGGTTGGGACAAAATCCAGGCCGATTTTTTTTTTGGCTATTTCTGACATTTTGCTCTATGTAGCGTTTTCGGGGGCCTGTTTGGGGGGCTTCCTGGTGTTTGTGGGTGAGTTTCGTGGTCTGGGAGCACTGCTGGCTATATATACTTTACTTTGCAAGAGGTTTGAAGCAAATCCATGGTGGCAGAGGGGACTTAGGGCCTAGCTGCAGAGCGCGCGCGGAGTGATTTGGGAAATTTGTGAAAAATTGACTAAGTCCCCATTTTTGTACTTTTGCTCTTTGGCTGTTTGGGGGTCTTCTACTCGTTTTCTCCTGGGTTGACGGCTCTGGGGCCATTGCTGGGAAGCTCTAATACCGGATAAAAGTGTTTTGGACCAAATCCCAGGCGGAATTTTTTTTGTGTTTTTGATGACTTGCTTGCCTTTGAGGTGCTCTTAGGGGGGGTTCCGTCTGTTTGTGGGTGAGTTTCGTGGTCTGGGAGCATTGCTGGGACACTCTAATCTTGATTGCATTTGCTTTTCAGGAAATCCGTCGTGCCAACCCCGACTTATGGCCTAGCTACGCAGCGCGTTTGGACCGAAGGCCCAGAAATATTGCAAGTATGAGATTTTGCTTTTGGCCTGTTTGGGGGTGTTATGCTTCTTGGCGGGTGGGTTGCCGGGTCTTGGGGCATTCCTGGGAAGGTCTAATACCGGGTAGAAGTGGTTGGGACAAAATCCAGGCCGATTTTTTTTTGGCTATTTCTGACATTTTGCTCTATGTAGCGTTTTCGGGGGCCTGTTTGGGGGGCTTCCTGGTGTTTGTGGGTGAGTTTCGTGGTCTGGGAGCACTGCTGGCTATATATACTTTACTTTGCAAGAGGTTTGAAGCAAATCCATGGTGGCAGAGGGGACTTAGGGCCTAGCTGCAGAGTGCGCGCGGAGTGATTTGGGAAATTTGTGAAAAATTGACTAAGTCCCCATTTTTGTACTTTTGCTCTTTGGCTGTTTGGGGGTCTTCTACTCGTTTTCTCCTGGGTTGACGGCTCTGGGGCCATTGCTGGGAAGCTCTAATACCGGATAAAAGTGTTTTGGACCAAATCCCAGGCGGAATTTTTTTTGTGTTTTTGATGACTTGCTTGCCTTTGAGGTGCTCTTAGGGGGGGTTCCGTCTGTTTGTGGGTGAGTTTCGTGGTCTGGGAGCATTGCTGGGACACTCTAATCTTGATTGCATTTGCTTTTCAGGAAATCCGTCGTGCCAACCCCGACTTATGGCCTAGCTACGCAGCGCGTTTGGACCGAAGGCCCAGAAATATTGCAAGTATGAGATTTTGCTTTTGGCCTGTTTGGGGGTGTTATGCTTCTTGGCGGGTGGGTTGACGGGTCTTGGGGCATTCCTGGGAAGGTCTAAAACCGGGTAGAAGTGGTTGGGACAAAATCCAGGCCGATTTTTTTTTTGGCTATTTCTGACATTTTGCTCTATGTAGCGTTTTCGGGGGCCTGTTTGGGGGGCTTCCTGGTGTTTGTGGGTGAGTTTCGTGGTCTGGGAGCACTGCTGGCTATATATACTTTACTTTGCAAGAGGTTTGAAGCAAATCCATGGTGGCAGAGGGGACTTAGGGCCTAGCTGCAGAGCGCGCGCGGAGTGATTTGGGAAATTTGTGAAAAATTGACTAAGTCCCCATTTTTGTACTTTTGCTCTTTGGCTGTTTGGGGGTCTTCTACTCGTTTTCTCCTGGGTTGACGGCTCTGGGGCCATTGCTGGGAAGCTCTAATACCGGATAAAAGTGTTTTGGACCAAATCCCAGGCGGAATTTTTTTTGTGTTTTTGATGACTTGCTTGCCTTTGAGGTGCTCTTAGGGGGGGTTCCGTCTGTTTGTGGGTGAGTTTCGTGGTCTGGGAGCATTGCTGGGACACTCTAATCTTGATTGCATTTGCTTTTCAGGAAATCCGTCGTGCCAACCCCGACTTATGGCCTAGCTACGCAGCGCGTTTGGACCGAAGGCCCCGAAATATTGCAAGTATGAGATTTTGCTTTTGGCCTGTTTGGGGGTGTTATGCTTCTTGGCGGGTGGGTTGCCGGGTCTTGGGGCATTCCTGGGAAGGTCTAATACCGGGTAGAAGTGGTTGGGACAAAATCCAGGCCGATTTTTTTTTGGGCTATTTCTGACATTTTGCTCTATGTAGCGTTTTCGGGGGCCTGTTTGGGGGGCTTCCTGGTGTTTGTGGGTGAGTTTCGTGGTCTGGGAGCACTGTTGGGACACTCTAATCTTGATTGCATTTGCTTTTCAGGAAATCCGTCGTGGCAACCCCGACTTATGGCCTAGCTACGCAGTGCGTTTGGACCGAAGGCCCAGAAATATTGCAAGTATGAGATTTTGCTTTTGGCCTGTTTGGGGGTGTTATGCTTCTTGGCGGGTGGGTTGACGGGTCTTGGGGCATTCCTGGGAAGGTCTAATACCGGGTAGAAGTGGTTGGGACAAAATCCAGGCCGATTTATTTTTTGGCTATTTCTGACATTTTGCTCTATGTAGCGTTTTCGGGGGCCTGTTTGGGGGGCTTCCTGGTGTTTGTGGGTGAGTTTCGTGGTCTGGGAGCACTGCTGGCTATATATACTTTACTTTGCAAGAGGTTTGAAGCAAATCCATGGTGGCAGAGGGGACTTAGGGCCTAGCTGCAGAGCGCGCGCGGAGTGATTTGGGAAATTTGTGAAAAATTGACTAAGTCCCCATTTTTGTACTTTTGCTCTTTGGCTGTTTGGGGGTCTTCTACTCGTTTTCTCCTGGGTTGACGGCTCTGGGGCCATTGCTGGGAAGCTCTAATACCGGATAAAAGTGTTTTGGACCAAATCCCAGGCGGAATTTTTTTTGTGTTTTTGATGACTTGCTTGCCTTTGAGGTGCTCTTAGGGGGGGTTCCGTCTGTTTGTGGGTGAGTTTCGTGGTCTGGGAGCATTGCTGGGACACTCTAATCTTGATTGCATTTGCTTTTCAGGAAATCCGTCGTGCCAACCCCGACTTATGGCCTAGCTACGCAGCGCGTTTGGACCGAAGGCCCAGAAATATTGCAAGTATGAGATTTTGCTTTTGGCCTGTTTGGGGGTGTTATGCTTCTTGGCGGGTGGGTTGCCGGGTCTTGGGGCATTCCTGGGAAGGTCTAATACCGGGTAGAAGTGGTTGGGACAAAATCCAGGCCGATTTTTTTTTTGGCTATTTCTGACATTTTGCTCTATGTAGCGTTTTCGGGGGCCTGTTTGGGGGGCTTCCTGGTGTTTGTGGGTGAGTTTCGTGGTCTGGGAGCACTGCTGGCTATATATACTTTACTTTGCAAGAGGTTTGAAGCAAATCCATGGTGGCAGAGGGGACTTAGGGCCTAGCTGCAGAGCGCGCGCGGAGTGATTTGGGAAATTTGTGAAAAATTGACTAAGTCCCCATTTTTGTACTTTTGCTCTTTGGCTGTTTGGGGGTCTTCTACTCGTTTTCTCCTGGGTTGACGGCTCTGGGGCCATTGCTGGGAAGCTCTAATACCGGATAAAAGTGTTTTGGACCAAATCCCAGGCGGAATTTTTTTTGTGTTTTTGATGACTTGCTTGCCTTTGAGGTGCTCTTAGGGGGGGTTCCGTCTGTTTGTGGGTGAGTTTCGTGGTCTGGGAGCATTGCTGGGACACTCTAATCTTGATTGCATTTGCTTTTCAGGAAATCCGTCGTGCCAACCCCGACTTATGGCCTAGCTACGCAGCGCGTTTGGACCGAAGGCCCAGAAATATTGCAAGTATGAGATTTTGCTTTTGGCCTGTTTGGGGGTGTTATGCTTCTTGGCGGGTGGGTTGCCGGGTCTTGGGGCATTCCTGGGAAGGTCTAATACCGGGTAGAAGTGGTTGGGACAAAATCCAGGCCGATTTTTTTTTGGGCTATTTCTGACATTTTGCTCTATGTAGCGTTTTCGGGGGCCTGTTTGGGGGGCTTCCTGGTGTTTGTGGGTGAGTTTCGTGGTCTGGGAGCACTGTTGGGACACTCTAATCTTGATTGCATTTGCTTTTCAGGAAATCCGTCGTGGCAACCCCGACTTATGGCCTAGCTACGCAGTGCGTTTGGACCGAAGGCCCAGAAATATTGCAAGTATGAGATTTTGCTTTTGGCCTGTTTGGGGGTGTTATGCTTCTTGGCGGGTGGGTTGACGGGTCTTGGGGCATTCCTGGGAAGGTCTAATACCGGGTAGAAGTGGTTGGGACAAAATCCAGGCCGATTTATTTTTTGGCTATTTCTGACATTTTGCTCTATGTAGCGTTTTCGGGGGCCTGTTTGGGGGGCTTCCTGGTGTTTGTGGGTGAGTTTCGTGGTCTGGGAGCACTGCTGGCTATATATACTTTACTTTGCAAGAGGTTTGAAGCAAATCCATGGTGGCAGAGGGGACTTAGGGCCTAGCTGCAGAGCGCGCGTGGAGTGATTTGGGAAATTTGTGAAAAATTGACTAAGTCCCCATTTTTGTACTTTTGCTCTTTGGCTGTTTGGGGGTCTTCTACTCGTTTTCTCCTGGGTTGACGGCTCTGGGGCCATTGCTGGGAAGCTCTAATACCGGATAAAAGTGTTTTGGACCAAATCCCAGGCGGAATTTTTTTTGTGTTTTTGATGACTTGCTTGCCTTTGAGGTGCTCTTAGGGGGGGTTCCGTCTGTTTGTGGGTGAGTTTCGTGGTCTGGGAGCATTGCTGGGACACTCTAATCTTGATTGCATTTGCTTTTCAGGAAATCCGTCGTGCCAACCCCGACTTATGGCCTAGCTACGCAGCGCGTTTGGACCGAAGGCCCAGAAATATTGCAAGTATGAGATTTTGCTTTTGGCCTGTTTGGGGGTGTTATGCTTCTTGGCGGGTGGGTTGCCGGGTCTTGGGGCATTCCTGGGAAGGTCTAATACCGGGTAGAAGTGGTTGGGACAAAATCCAGGCCGATTTTTTTTTGGCTATTTCTGACATTTTGCTCTATGTAGCGTTTTCGGGGGCCTGTTTGGGGGGCTTCCTGGTGTTTGTGGGTGAGTTTCGTGGTCTGGGAGCACTGCTGGCTATATATACTTTACTTTGCAAGAGGTTTGAAGCAAATCCATGGTGGCAGAGGGGACTTAGGGCCTAGCTGCAGAGCGCGCGCGGAGTGATTTGGGAAATTTGTGAAAAATTTACTAAGTCCCCATTTTTGTACTTTTGCTCTTTGGCTGTTTGGGGGTCTTCTACTCGTTTTCTCCTGGGTTGACGGCTCTGGGGCCATTGCTGGGAAGCTCTAATACCGGATAAAAGTGTTTTGGACCAAATCCCAGGCGGAATTTTTTTTGTGTTTTTGATGACTTGCTTGCCTTTGAGGTGCTCTTAGGGGGGGTTCCGTCTGTTTGTGGGTGAGTTTCGTGGTCTGGGAGCATTGCTGGGACACTCTAATCTTGATTGCATTTGCTTTTCAGGAAATCCGTCGTGCCAACCCCGACTTATGGCCTAGCTACGCAGCGCGTTTGGACCGAAGGCCCAGAAATATTGCAAGTATGAGATTTTGCTTTTGGCCTGTTTGGGGGTGTTATGCTTCTTGGCGGGTGGGTTGCCGGGTCTTGGGGCATTCCTGGGAAGGTCTAATACCGGGTAGAAGTGGTTGGGACAAAATCCAGGCCGATTTTTTTTTTGGCTATTTCTGACATTTTGCTCTATGTAGCGTTTTCGGGGGCCTGTTTGGGGGGCTTCCTGGTGTTTGTGGGTGAGTTTCGTGGTCTGGGAGCACTGCTGGCTATATATACTTTACTTTGCAAGAGGTTTGAAGCAAATCAATGGTGGCAGAGGGGACTTAGGGCCTAGCTGCAGAGCGCGCGCGGAGTGATTTGGGAAATTTGTGAAAAATTGACTAAGTCCCCATTTTTGTACTTTTGCTCTTTGGCTGTTTGGGGGTCTTCTACTCGTTTTCTCCTGGGTTGACGGCTCTGGGGCCATTGCTGGGAAGCTCTAATACCGGATAAAAGTGTTTTGGACCAAATCCCAGGTGGAATTTTTTTTGTGTTTTTGATGACTTGCTTGCCTTTGAGGTGCTCTTAGGGGGGGTTCCGTCTGTTTGTGGGTGAGTTTCGTGGTCTGGGAGCATTGCTGGGACACTCTAATCTTGATTGCATTTGCTTTTCAGGAAATCCGTCGTGCCAACCCCGACTTATGGCCTAGCTACGCAGCGCGTTTGGACCGAAGGCCCAGAAATATTGCAAGTATGAGATTTTGCTTTTGGCCTGTTTGGGGGTGTTATGCTTCTTGGCGGGTGGGTTGCCGGGTCTTGGGGCATTCCTGGGAAGGTCTAATACCGGGTAGAAGTGGTTGGGACAAAATCCAGGCCGATTTTTTTTTGGGCTATTTCTGACATTTTGCTCTATGTAGCGTTTTCGGGGGCCTGTTTGGGGGGCTACCTGGTGTTTGTGGGTGAGTTTCGTGGTCTGGGAGCACTGTTGGGACACTCTAATCTTGATTGCATTTGCTTTTCAGGAAATCCGTCGTGGCAACCCCGACTTATGGCCTAGCTACGCAGTGCGTTTGGACCGAAGGCCCAGAAATATTGCAAGTATGAGATTTTGCTTTTGGCCTGTTTGGGGGTGTTATGCTTCTTGGCGGGTGGGTTGACGGGTCTTGGGGCATTCCTGGGAAGGTCTAATACCGGGTAGAAGTGGTTGGGACAAAATCCAGGCCGATTTATTTTTTGGCTATTTCTGACATTTTGCTCTATGTAGCGTTTTCGGGGGCCTGTTTGGGGGGCTTCCTGGTGTTTGTGGGTGAGTTTCGTGGTCTGGGAGCACTGCTGGCTATATATACTTTACTTTGCAAGAGGTTTGAAGCAAATCCATGGTGGCAGAGGGGACTTAGGGCCTAGCTGCAGAGCGCGCGCGGAGTGATTTGGGAAATTTGTGAAAAATTGACTAAGTCCCCATTTTTGTACTTTTGCTCTTTGGCTGTTTGGGGGTCTTCTACTCGTTTTCTCCTGGGTTGACGGCTCTGGGGCCATTGCTGGGAAGCTCTAATACCGGATAAAAGTGTTTTGGACCAAATCCCAGGCGGAATTTTTTTTGTGTTTTTGATGACTTGCTTGCCTTTGAGGTGCTCTTAGGGGGGGTTCCGTCTGTTTGTGGGTGAGTTTCGTGGTCTGGGAGCATTGCTGGGACACTCTAATCTTGATTGCATTTGCTTTTCAGGAAATCCGTCGTGCCAACCCCGACTTATGGCCTAGCTACGCAGCGCGTTTGGACCGAAGGCCCAGAAATATTGCAAGTATGAGATTTTGCTTTTGGCCTGTTTGGGGGTGTTATGCTTCTTGGCGGGTGGGTTGCCGGGTCTTGGGCATTCCTGGGAAGGTCTAATACCGGGTAGAAGTGGTTGGGACAAAATCCAGGCTGATTTTTTTTTGGGCTATTTCTGACATTTTGCTCTATGTAGCGTTTTCGGGGGCCTGTTTGGGGGGCTTCCTGGTGTTTGTGGGTGAGTTTCGTGGTCTGGGAGCACTGTTGGGACACTCTAATCTTGATTGCATTTGCTTTTCAGGAAATCCGTCGTGGCAACCCCGACTTATGGCCTAGCTACGCAGTGCGTTTGGACCGAAGGCCCAGAAATATTGCAAGTATGAGATTTTGCTTTTGGCCTGTTTGGGGGTGTTATGCTTCTTGGCGGGTGGGTTGACGGGTCTTGGGGCATTCCTGGGAAGGTCTAATACCGGGTAGAAGTGGTTGGGACAAAATCCAGGCCGATTTATTTTTTGGCTATTTCTGACATTTTGCTCTATGTAGCGTTTTCGGGGGCCTGTTTGGGGGGCTTCCTGGTGTTTGTGGGTGAGTTTCGTGGTCTGGGAGCACTGCTGGCTATATATACTTTACTTTGCAAGAGGTTTGAAGCAAATCCATGGTGGCAGAGGGGACTTAGGGCCTAGCTGCAGAGCGCGCGCGGAGTGATTTGGGAAATTTGTGAAAAATTGACTAAGTCCCCATTTTTGTACTTTTGCTCTTTGGCTGTTTGGGGGTCTTCTACTCGTTTTCTCCTGGGTTGACGGCTCTGGGGCCATTGCTGGGAAGCTCTAATACCGGATAAAAGTGTTTCGGACCAAATCCCAGGCGGAATTTTTTTTGTGTTTTTGATGACTTGCTTGCCTTTGAGGTGCTCTTAGGGGGGGTTCCGTCTGTTTGTGGGTGAGTTTCGTGGTCTGGGAGCATTGCTGGGACACTCTAATCTTGATTGCATTTGCTTTTCAGGAAATCCGTCGTGCCAACCCCGACTTATGGCCTAGCTACCCAGCGCGTTTGGACCGAAGGCCCAGAAATATTGCAAGTATGAGATTTTGCTTTTGGCCTGTTTGGGGGTGTTATGCTTCTTGGCGGGTGGGTTGCCGGGTCTTGGGGCATTCCTGGGAAGGTCTAATACCGGGTAGAAGTGGTTGGGACAAAATCCAGGCCGATTTTTTTTTTGGCTATTTCTGACATTTTGCTCTATGTAGCGTTTTCGGGGGCCTGTTTGGGGGGCTTCCTGGTGTTTGTGGGTGAGTTTCGTGGTCTGGGAGCACTGCTGGCTATATATACTTTACTTTGCAAGAGGTTTGAAGCAAATCCATGGTGGCAGAGGGGACTTAGGGCCTAGCTGCAGAGCGCGCGCGGAGTGATTTGGGAAATTTGTGAAAAATTGACTAAGTCCCCATTTTTGTACTTTTGCTCTTTGGCTGTTTGGGGGTCTTCTACTCGTTTTCTCCTGGGTTGACGGCTCTGGGGCCATTGCTGGGAAGCTCTAATACCGGATAAAAGTGTTTTGGACCAAATCCCAGGCGGAATTTTTTTTGTGTTTTTGATGACTTGCTTGCCTTTGAGGTGCTCTTAGGGGGGGTTCCGTCTGTTTGTGGGTGAGTTTCGTGGTCTGGGAGCATTGCTGGGACACTCTAATCTTGATTGCATTTGCTTTTCAGGAAATCCGTCGTGCCAACCCCGACTTATGGCCTAGCTACGCAGCGCGTTTGGACCGAAGGCCCAGAAATATTGCAAGTATGAGATTTTGCTTTTGGCCTGTTTGGGGGGGTTATGCTTCTTGGCGGGTGGGTTGCCGGGTCTTGGGGCATTCCTGGGAAGGTCTAATACCGGGTAGAAGTGGTTGGGACAAAATCCAGGCCGATTTTTTTTTTGGCTATTTCTGACATTTTGCTCTATGTAGCGTTTTCGGGGGCCTGTTTGGGGGGCTTCCTGGTGTTTGTGGGTGAGTTTCGTGGTCTGGGAGCACTGCTGGGACACTCTAATCTTGATTGCATTTGCTTTTCAGGAAATCCGTCGTGGCAACCCCGACTTATGGCCTAGCTACGCAGTGCGTTTGGACCGAAGGCCCAGAAATATTGCAAGTATGAGATTTTGCTTTTGGCCTGTTTGGGGGTGTTATGCTTCTTGGCGGGTGGGTTGCCGGGTCTTGGGGCATTCCTGGGAAGGTCTAATACCGGGTAGAAGTGGTTGGGACAAAATCCAGGCCGATTTTTTTTTTGCCTATTTCTGACATTTTGCTCTATGTAGCGTTTTCGGGGGCCTGTTTGGGGGGCTTCCTGGTGTTTATGGGTGAGTTTCGTGGTCTGGGAGCACTGCTGGGACACTCTAATCTTGATTGCATTTGCTTTTCAGGAAATCCGTCGTGGCAACCCCGACTTATGGCCTAGCTACGCAGTGCGTTTGGACCGAAGGCCCAGAAATATTGCAAGTATGAGATTTTGCTTTTAGCCTGTTTGGGGGTGTTATGCTTCTTGGCGGGTGGGTTGACGGGTCTTGGGGCATTCCTGGGAAGGTCTAATACCGGGTAGAAGTGGTTGGGACAAAATCCAGGCCGATTTTTTTTTTGGCTATTTCTGACATTTTGCTCTATATAGCGTTTTCGGGGGCCTGTTTGGGGGGCTTCCTGGTGTTTGTGGGTGAGTTTCGTGGTCTGGGAGCACTGCTGGCTATATATACTTTACTTTGCAAGAGGTTTGAAGCAAATCCATGGTGGCAGAGGGGACTTAGGGCCTAGCTGCAGAGCGCGCGCGGAGTGATTTGGGAAATTTGTGAAAAATTGACTAAGTCCCCATTTTTGTACTTTTGCTCTTTGGCTGTTTGGGGGTCTTCTACTCGTTTTCTCCTGGGTTGACGGCTCTGGGGCCATTGCTGGGAAGCTCTAATACCGGATAAAAGTGTTTTGGACCAAATCCCAGGCGGAATTTTTTTTGTGTTTTTGATGACTTGCTTGCCTTTGAGGTGCTCTTAGGGGGGGTTCCGTCTGTTTGTGGGTGAGTTTCGTGGTCTGGGAGCATTGCTGGGACACTCTAATCTTGATTGCATTTGCTTTTCAGGAAATCCGTCCTGCCAACCCCGACTTATGGCCTAGCTACGCAGCGCGTTTGGACCGAAGGCCCAGAAATATTGAAAGTATGAGATTTTGCTTTTGGCCTGTTTGGGGGTGTTATGCTTCTTGGCAGGTGGGTTGCCGGGTCTTGGGGCATTCCTGGGAAGGTCTAATACCGGGTAGAAGTGGTTGGGACAAAATCCGCGCGGAAAAGCCTTTAGTTTTGGCACTTTTTGTAACTTAGGGTTCGTTAGGGTTAGCCCTAGCAGCAGGATTGCATGTGTTTCGGGGTGTTCTAAATTTTTCCAACTGAGTTCTGGGGTCTTAGAGCACTCGTGAGAATGTGTAATTTTGGTTGCAAGTCATTTGAAGAAAATCCATGGTGGGAAAGGGGGGATTTGGCATAGTTAAAGAAAGCCTTTGCCACTATTCTTATCTTAGGGTTCGTTAGGGTTAGCAGTATTTCTATTGCATGTGTTTGAGTGGGGGGGATTTCGAGTCTTGGAGCGATGCTGGCTATGGCTACTTTTGCTTAGTTGCTTGCAAGTGGTTTGAATGCAATCCACGGTGGGTAATGGGTAATTAGGAAGGGGGTACTTCGGCCTACTTTTACTTTCAAAGTAAGTTTTGTCACCAGTTTTATGCTAGGCCTCGTTTTTTGAGATTTGATTGGGGGTCTTCTACATTTTTGCGACTGGCTTTAGTAAGGGTCTGGGTGGGAGCACTGCTAGGAAGATCTAATTTTGTTCTAAAACACAGTTTACAGTACACCTAGCTTGAGGGGCAAGATCCGCTACATTAATTTGCCCATACTTATTTATCCTTCAAAAGGTGACTCAGAGTACGCACTTTCAAAAATATTGTACTGTCTACTAGGAAAATCAAATTGTGACTTTTTGCACTCCACAGCCTACATACCTTATATTTATTTATCAGTGGTGTTGTAATATTATATCACTTCCTGTTTTTCGTTGAATAATTACAGGCCGGGTTTCAGTCTCTGCAATGGGGAAAAAAGGATGGAGTCAGGCTTCACAGTAGCGAGCCACAATTCAGCATCAGGCAGGCAGTGGACAGGGTGTCTTCTGGTGACCAACATCGATGGACGAAGCGTCGGCTGCAATGGAGGAGTGCCGCTAATAGGAGGATTTTTTTTCTGCAGGCAACTTACATACCACTACCAACAGGACCACTACAACCACATAGATACAGTATCCCTTGCCTTTTTCTCTGACTGTGACTGCATTTCTTGGCTCTCTCTCGGCTTCTAAATTGATCCCTTAACACATCACTTAGTCCACTCCACTATCACATCTGCACCACACATAGTCATTTGTAAGTGCTCCTATGTAATTCGCAAGTCGCAGCACGCCCCAGGCCGTAGAGGACTGGGATGGCCCCAATGATGAAGCATGTCACCAAGGGGCAACCCTGGTGAGTGAGGGGACACCTAGAAAAAAAGCAATTTCTCCTTTTCTATCTACTATACCTTCCAGACCAACCCCACTGAGTGTTGTTGTGAATGGATTTATAGTGACCAGCAAGGCTCTCGGGTATCTGGCTACAGAGACCTTATGTTGAATATCGTTATCAATAATTTACACATAGGCCCTTTACTGTTGCATTCTTTCTTCCACAGTTGTCGAATGTACTACTTACTTTTCACTGACATGCATGCAGTAGTGCATGCACTTTCAAAGATTGATGGATAGGTTTGTACCCAAAGAATTGTTTATGTTCAATTGTTTGTCTATGCTGTGCTTTTTTTTACAGGGTGTCTTCTGGTGACCAACATCGATGGACGAAGCGTCGGCTGCAATGGAGGAGTGCCGCTAATAGGAGGATTTTTTTTCTGCAGGCAACTTACTTACCACTTCCAACAGGACCACTACAACCACATAGATACAGTATCCCTTGCCTTTTTCTCTGACTGTGACTGCATTTCTTGGCTCTCTCTCGGCTTCTAAATTGATCCCTTAACACATCACTTAGTCCACTCCACTATCACATCTGCACCACACATAGTCATTTGTAAGTGCTCCTACGTAATTCGCAAGTCGCAGCACGCCCCAGGCCGTAGAGGACTGGGATGGCCCCAATGATGAAGCATGTCACCAAGGGGCAACCCTGGTGAGGGAGGGGACACCTAGAAAAAAAGCAATTTCTCCTTTTCTATCTACTATACCTTCTGTCAGGTTACGCAGCCCCTAAGCGCCTACCGTACTATGAAACTACATTTCCCATGAGTAGGCGGGAGACTTGCAGGAAGTTTATCTGGGGAACAGACGCGCTTCCTGTTGCGCGTTATTCTGGTTTCTGTTCTGCACCGGCATGAGAGCGGACGCTCTGCATGCTTTTCTATCGTGTCTCCTGTGGACTATCACCTTCCCCCCCCCCCCCCTGAGGCTCAGTGGGGAGCGCTTCCGTGTTCTGTCCTTGGCGGTAGACGGACTTCACGCGTCTTCAGGTAAAGCCGCTCTAAACTCTTCGGCCGCCCGTGCGGTCAGCTGATTACTGCCTGAACGGATTGTTAAGGGAGGTTCTGTGACTGTTTTCTAACAGAATTCTACCTTTGCTGAATTCCTGTTTGGTTGAATTGTGTGTGGCGGAGCACAGTGGCGGTCTATACCACGTGTTACCGTTCACATCGGGGATCGTTTTTGTACTATTAAAACGGAGCGCGGTAGTAAGGACAACTACGCGTCTCCGTTGTATAACTGTGTATTTCAAAGGACCTCCATAACTGGGCATGTAGTGAGGTAACTACAGGCTACCCCAGTTCTCTTTGTGTAGTGCACCGTGGAGTGTGTTGTTGGCAGAATTCAGTGGTGGTCGCAACTACGTTTTTCTGTTTGACCTTCACCAAAGATTCTCTACTGGGTCATTACTTAGAGAGCGCAGTGTTGTACTTCTTGCTTCCTACACACTACCGTTTCCCTCTTCCTTTTTGTTGGACCATACATCTTTGCTTTGACTATTTGGAACCCCCTTTGTACATTGAGTCCTCTACCATGTTTGTGGTATGTTGTGAGTAGTGGGTTTGATGTCTTAGTATAACGCAAGTGTGTTTGGTGCGACAGGAGTGTGTTCGTTAACTATATGTTTATGTGTTTCTTAGGCCTTCCTCACAGATTGTGGCAGAAGGGCTATAGTATTTCCTATCCAAGGTCATGTTTTCTTGGTGCTCAGGTACTTGTCTACTTCCTTGGGTATTTAGTGAGACTATATGAGAGTAGCCTTGTATGTTAGGACAGCACTTCACTGATGCCTGTCTTGTCTTCTGTTACAGGTATCCTTTCCCTGCTGACCCTACCTTTACCCATCCCACATTTTTTATTTTAGTTTGTTATTTTTCTCCCCCGCCTAATGGCTCGAACACCCTGTGTTTACACTTCTGGGTGTTGGTGACATTTGGAGGTGGAACCATATTTGCATCGACTGGATCACGGGGAGTAAACCTGACACCTTCCAGACCAACCCCATTGAGTGTTGTTGTGAATGGATTTATAGTGACCAGCAAGGCTCTCGGGTATCTGGCTACAGAGACCTTATGTTGAATATCGTTATCAATAATTCCACACAGGCCCTGTACTGTCGCATTCTTTCTTTCCACAGTTGTCGAATGTACTACTTACTTTTCACTGACATGCATGCAGTAGTGCATACACTTTCAAAGATTGATGGATAGGTTTGTACCCAAAGATTTGTTTATGTTCACAATTGTTTGTCTCTGCTGTGCTTTTTTTTCTTGTCTCCCAAAACCTTTACCAAAAACCCCCGTACCCATCCATTTTTCAAACCCTAACCCTCTTCCCCCGGGCTGTGTGGTTTTGATTGATGTGTGACTAAATTATTATTACAGCAATAAATCCACACACTTGCTGGGGAGGATAAGGTGATAGCAACAGGCTGGTGAAGAAATCTGAGGATATATTCTTACTCTGCTTGACAAAGAACCATTGCTAATGTGAAAGAACTTCAACCGAATTAGTAGTTATACTTTACCATTTGTTAGGCTACAATGTGGCACTGCTCTACTGTACTTCTGTCACCTGCTATATTCTCAGTTGTACCGTTGAATTGCTCAGGAGGACAAACCAGATTTCATTTTCTTTTTTTTCATAGGCATGCAACTGCCACTGTGTCACACCACTAGTACCACCGCTATGAGGAAATTTTATCCGACCAAGATTGCCAACCTTATTCGGTGTTTCCTGTGGAGCCAGCCCTGGGTCTAGCCCTACTTTCAAACACAAATTACAGGTAAGATAAGCGTTTGGTGGTTTGGGGGTATAATGGAGTATTAGTACGAGAGACGAGAGACTGAAGGTAGTACTACTAAAGTCCTAGGACTCTTGGATTCACTTCACTTAGTCTGTGAGAGGCACTTAGTGTTGAAAACATTTGGGCATTTACACTTAAAGGAAGAAAATGGAACTAAACTTTCAGGAAAACAGTCAACGTTAAACCCCCACCCACCAGGCAAGCAGTAAAAAACAGGTATGCTCAGATAAAGTTTGAAAAAGTATATTTATATCCCTAACAAAATAATCTCCCGCAAGACCCTCCCTAACCCCAACGATTGTCCTTCAAAAGTCCCCAAAAACCCAACTCCGAATTCCCACCCCCCAAAAGTCTCTAAAAAAGGGGCAAGGGACACTATGGGTGGATGCTGTTAACTTTTTGGGCCAGGGCATCATGCTCCTCGCGGAGCAAGGCGAGCTCCTGCTGAAGGCGGGACACCATCAGGGTAGTGCGGCGCAGGCGTGCCTTCACTGCCTTGCAGGTGCAATGCCTGTGAGAGGCAGCTGTTGGCCTTGCTGCTCGGCGGTGGCGTTTGCCTTTGGCAGCCCGGCTCAGTCTGGGTGGACCACTGTGCTGGGTGGCAGCCCGTGGGGCCACGGAGGCCGATGCAGACGACGTTGTTGTTGTTGTCGACTGCACACTTTCCTCGTCCTCCAGGGCCACCAGCCGCCGATATTCCGCAACAGTGGCCTCGATCCTCCGTTGCCGGGCCGCTCTAGCCAGCTCCTTCCTCCTTGTTCGTTTGGAAGGAGCATCTATATGAAGAAAGAAAGACATAGTCTGTAACCAATGCTCTTTAAGATTAACTCAATCATTCAGCAGAAATTTGTGTTGCAGTACAACTAGCAACTTGCAAGCGCATTACATAACTATTGAGGCCAGTATCTATCTAACCTCACACTTCTTCATCCTTGCTCTAACATTAGTGGGAGTTTAAGGAACAAATTCTACGAGCACTGTGGACTTCCATTGGAGTCGACTATGAAAGTACACCAGTCTTATTCTTCTTCTTATCTCTTGTTTTGGAAAATTGGTACGTTATTTTCTGCAAGCCGGCATAATGCCAGCGCAGTAAACTTGCACCCGAGAAAAAGAGACGCACGCCATGAGGAGTGACCTAGACTTGCGTTGCGTTACTGTACCCGTCCAGTACATGCAGGTGGTGAAGCTCTTACTTTTCTATTACGGGTGGCACTGAGAATACTCTGTTACAACTCAAGGGCTACTGCTTAATTAATTTAACTTTCACCCTACAGTGGAAATGAGTACTAGAAATGGAAAATTGAAGAAGATAAATAATCTGATTATCTATCACTTCACATGGGATGTTTTTGCTTATATATGGGATGACTTTAGGTGCTTTGCTTTTTATTGAGTGACCAGTGATACATCCACACATGAATGACTGAGTACTACTAAACTTATTAAGAGAGGTAGGGAGTGGCCACCGTAATAACCGGATCTATGCAGTGCTTGCAATACAAACTACTGCTACTATTTATGGTAGTATTTGGACAAAATTAAAAGTTATTTTCCTTGCCTTTCCTACACTGGAACGGACGTGCGGGTGCAGTGTTACATGCTCTTCAAAGTTACACTTAGTTCATCCACTGACCGTCTACTCTCTCTAGATCATGGGTACTCACAAACTTTCTCTCAGGGGCTACATTTACAGTGTAGTTTGGGGCCGAGGGCCGCACTGGTGGGGGCGGAGTCAGAGGGGGCGGGGCTAAAGCAAAACGATAACTTGTGACCATGAGGTTGCACACAGGTCCCTGCAGCAGATGCCCTCATCCACTGAGCCACCAGACCCAGCATTTACATACATCTCTCTCCCTCCTGCTCTCCCTCCTGCCCTCCCTCCGTCTCTCTCTCCCTCCTGCCCTCCCTCTCCCTCCCCCTCTGTCATCTCACTGTGTGTGTGTCTATCTGTGTCAGCCTTCAGCCCGGGTTGAGACCGCTTCCTCAACGCGCACACACAGACAACAACACCAAAGTACTTAACAGGTCTTTAAAAGACCATTAACATATTATTGAGGCTTTGTTTGTTGTAGCGCCCCTGCTTCTCCACCCTGACAATCACTGCTTGCCCGGCCCCACAGAGCAGAGGCTTTGTTCTATTTCACCTCTTTGTGGCCTTGCATCTCCACTCTGCTCTGTGGGGGCCGGGGGAGCAGTGATTGTCAGAGTGGAGATGCAGGGGCGCTAACAGGTGAAATACAAAAAAGCCTCTGCTCTGTGGGGGCCGGGGGAGCAGTGATTGTCTGCAAGGTCTGCGCACCGCCAAGGAAGGCTTGCCGGGCCACCACCGGCCCGCGGGCCGTACTATGAGTACCCCTGCTCTAGATACACATATGCTATCTAAGAGTCAGATAGTAGCATGATCCAGGTATATGGACACATACAGTTTCTGTGTCACCCACCCAGGCTGTTGTCCTTCCACCCATCATTGCTTCATCATTCACCCAGCCATGCATCTCATATTCTTGCCTTCCCAGCTAGTCTTCAATCTCAATAAGTAAGGAATATATAAGAGCTTACCTCTGGCCGCCACCACCACCGTCTCAACTCTCACAGCCGCCGCCTCCTCCCCTGAAGAATCGCCCTCCGCCTCCGTGTCGAGCACCACCACCTCCACACTGGCCCCGCCACCAGATGTTCCACCTACAAAGTACATTTAAGAATGTTAGAATAAAGCACTCACTAGTCTTTGGTCTAGGAATGAAGACATGTGAAAACAATGTAATTTGTGACTGTCTACGTTAAAGTTAAAAAAAATGTCCCTTTTTCCAGGGAAGGTTGTCTTGCTGCACTTTTTGGCACAACTGATGAAGGCTGTTTTTTTAACACGCACCATTTTTCTCCACACAGACAGAAGATGGACTTCTAACAACAAGATCAAGTTGAAACCAGGTGAGAGCTCGGCTCGACCACAAGAAATGTCTTCAATTAATCGTCAGCACTAACCACTTTTCCATTATCAGTTAAACGTTTAGTTTTATTATGACTTCATTTTAATAAATGTGTTTACTTTTAATAAAGCTTTTAAACTTAAATACAATCTGTGTTTTTTGGTCCAGACTAGAGTGACTGAGCGAAAGGTTTTGCAATTTTTGCAAGCATGAGTCCAGATAGAACACTTCAAAAGACATTATGGACAATCCCAGAGGACTGCACTAAGTTGATAGAGCTATTGCTGACTAGAATCATGGGAGTTTCGCCAACCGTGCAATCTTAGTTAGCTACACAGACAGACTAATAAGAATAATCTAGTAATACCACAGGGAGTCATAGTAGAGGCAGGATAAGAATTTAGATACAGTCTACAAGAAGAGCAAAGACAATTTTGAAAAAAGTCAAATGAGGAACGCTAGGAAAAATAGGTACTAGTCTAAAATGAAAACTTACTGGGGCCAGCAGAGGAGCCCTCGCCTGCCCGATCCTGGCCCTGTTGAACAGCATCCGCCGCCTGCTGCTCCTGTGTCCTCCTCTCGCCCCTGGGGGGAGCTGACGTACAACATGAAAGAAAGAACAGAAAACATGGATGATTGTTGCTTGTCGAAGTCAACCAAATCAAACATTTCAAAAGAACAATAACAAAATATTTCCGCGAAATTATATTGATTATGGTTAGTTTTCATTTATTTGCGGACCTGTGACTTCGAAAGTCACGCAACTCACTAAACAAAGTACTGAAACGTTCACCTAGGACTGGCAGGCAGCAGTCCGCAGGCAAGACGCAAAGTGACAGACAAACTCCATTGTGATTTCAGTCAGATCAGTGACAACACTAACAGTTGCCTGCTACATTACCAGTCATTTAAATAGTCAAACTATCAATCCACCGCCACTATTTTTCTTATTGTCAGGGGTACAAAGGAAGGGGCAGATTTAAGCCCTTGCGGCTCTTTTGCGCCGTTCTTGCGTGACTTTTGTGACGCAGCAGCTAAACAAAAAAGGGCGCCATGGTGCGGCGTATAATATTATAACAACGTGACGCATTTGGGAGATGCATCCCGTTATAAAGCCCTGCGCCATCAGGGGGCGTTCCGGCGCAAGGGAGGGCATTCCTGCGCTGGAACACATCCTAATAGTGGCTGAGGGAAATCTACAAAATATCAATCAGTCACCTTTAGGACAATGATGCGTCACACAAACCCTGCACCTGCTTGAAGCAGACGTACGGCTTGACCCAGCATTGGGGAGATAGGGTACCCCAGAGCATTGATGGAGCTGCGCCATCGTTGCGACGCAACTCCAGCAGTAAAGCTTCGGTGACGTTTTGGGCCCATGGTGCGCCGCATTGCAAATACGGCGCACCATGTTTGGTGGTGGTAGCGGGCCGCACAATTAATGGCGCATCCCTGCTACTTTGCAGGGATGCGACGGTAATTGCAATTCTGCCCCTTAGGGGCATACTTACTTACGCGTTCTGGCGCATCTCCAGAGATGCGCCAGATCAAATGCGTCACGCAAAACTACCCTTGCGACACGGCAGATGTGCCTCATTTACAATGCGGCGCGCCCTGGCGCAAGGGTAGGCACTTGCGTGACGCATCTCGTCACGTAAGAGCGGTGCATCACTGGAGTCACGTCGCCAACGCAATGCAACTCCAGTAATGCTCAGGGCCACCCAATACTTAACATGCTGTGTCAGTCCTTTCGCCTGCTTCGAGCAGACATAAGGAATTGAATTGACGTAGCAGCGTCGCAGAAGTGCCTGCGTTAAATCTTGTAGATTTCACGCAGGCAATTTTGCGAGGCGCACAGCCGCTGGACCGCCCACCCTGCGTACTAGGAACGCACCCATTGTGGTGCAGGCCCATGGCTTTATAACGTGACGCATCTCCCTAGATGCGTCATGCTGTAAATGACTCGCAGGGATGCGGCACGTTTACGCCGCTGTTGCGTCACGCAAGGCAACGTAAACGTGGCGCAAGGGGCTTGTAAATGTAATCTGCCCCCTAGTGTCTAGCATTACACAGTTCTGTAAAGTACACTCATACATAATAGTTACTCAGGCCAATGAGACCACGAAATAGAAAACAAATAAGCATAGTAGCAACGCCACTGAGAAGGAGAGCAGTGCACCTGAAATGATGAAGATTTTGAAATATAATTTAACTACAATGTAATCGTCATCAGCGGCATTATTGGCTTGCTCCATGTAAAAAACAAATATTTGCAATACAACAACACAGAGCAGGAGAAAACATCATAGTAGTGAGTGATTAAATGGCTACTACTACTCACCAAGCCCGGGGATCTCCAAGCCGAGCTGGTCCAGCAGGTCGCGCTCGCGGTCCAGGAGGTCCGTCCAGCGATGGGTGACCTGGCTGTAGGTGCGCTGGACCCCGTAGAGGTGGGATATGGCCCAGCACACCTTCTCCCACCGCTTCCGGCGCTCCCGCATGTTGTAGCCGCCGGCCGCGATCCTGCCGCCTCCCGCGATGGTCCTGGGCAGGCGGCGCTGGACGAAGTAGACCAGCGCGCCCACTTCCTCCGGGCTGAATATCTCCTGTCGCGTCACCTGCTCCCCCCTCAATCTCCCGCATGCTGTCCTGCCACTGGGTCCAGCACTACTCCCCGCCGCCGCTGCGGCCCTCAAGTGCCTGGGCAGCTTCACGGCGCCTGGCTTGACCATGGTCTGGGCAGGTAAGGTAGGAAGAAGTAGAAAATTAAGAAAGAATAGGATAGGGAAGAAGAAAAGAAAAGAGTTTAAAAAAGTAGTTTAAAAGTAAAGAAAAATAGCAGAAAAGACAAAAATATACAGCTAGGAAAAGAGAGGGATAGATAAGAAGCAAAATCGTAAAAAAAAAACTGAAAACAAGCAAAGGATGGCAAAGATACCAAGAGGATTAAACACCATGCCCAGACACAGGAAATGAATGAAAAACAAGATGGCCGGCGCCCGTTCACGAGCGCGAAAGTAAGTTCGCGCGAGATTTTCCTCGCGATCTCGTGCGAACCTCTAGATTTCCCGCGCGATCTCGTGCGAACCTCTACTCGCAATGCGCTTACTGCGCGAGATTATACATAGCGGACGGAAACGGAAATACGTCACGCAAACAAAATGGCCGCGCCCGTACTCGACCTTGGGGTAAATTCGCGTGTTGCGCTGCAAGCGGCTCGCGAATACTGCAAAAAAACTCGCGAAACAACAAGCCGCAAAAAAATAAAATGCTCATTCGCACGAATTGGCGGCTTCCGCGGTCGGTTTCGCACGACGCCGCGCCCCGCGAATAGCGCGAAAAAAAACGAAAAACGATTTCAGCAAAAGCAATGAGCAGGTGCAAAAGGTCAACCTCATGATTTGTAACGATTCTTTGTAGTGCTTCCTGAGGGGGCCCTCCAGAATTCGGTTGCCTGCTTGCAACTATTGTGTGACCCTGCTCTGACCTTAACTGTATGCCACAAAGGTCCTGATTTACAGCTAAAGGAGCAGACAAGCAGGTGCCAGGCTGGAACTTGAAATTCTTTCAGTGACACATTAATTAGCCCCTAATTCATTATTGTCAGTTGGGGCAGGGCAGGTGTTGTTAATAAACTAACCCCAAATTAATTCATGTCAGTTCAAGCAGGGCAGGTGGGCTTGCTTTTCCCCCCATCTTCTACAGTGATGATGAACCAGAGGGTGGCATTGATGTAACAGAGGGTGGCATGGGTCAAAGAGAGGGTGACAGTGGTAAAACAGAGGGTGCTGGGAGGCTGTGATGATGAACCAGACGTAGAAACAACATAGTCGCGACCGTTGCGAGCCAACAAGTAAGTTCGCAATTGCGAACTAGTACCAAATCCTCGCGAACTGGCAGAAACAATTGCGAACACACAAAAAAAAAATCCGCAAATTCGCGGGAATTCGCGGATTTTGCGGATTGCGAGTTCGCAAATCCGCAAAATTCGCGAACGCGAGATCCGCAAAATTCGCCCATGCTTAGTCTAGAGGCCCACCAGTTCCGAAGTATCTATGTCACGAGTCCAGTCCAGTCGAGTTTCCGAGGCCTTCCGTTCCGTGCTTCCCGGTGAGTACCATTGCTGGGGACGCATCTAGACGGGTGCATTAATTTGTGTCCGGTCAAGACGGGTTTGGGTACACAGACCCGGTCTGCACTGTTTTAGCGGTGTATCTGTACTGTTTAGCAGTATATCCGGTCTGCACTGTTTTAGCGGTGTATCTGTACTGTTTAGCAGTATATCCAGTATGCAGTTATCTAGTTTTATTCTATTTATTGTTGTTCGTTTTCAAAATGTTTAAATGTGTTTTAATGTCGTGGTATGAGTGATTGTTCGATCTGCCATTACTGTGTTTTATTGTATTAACTGTGTTCAAGTTCGAGTAAGTATCAAGTAGCAAGGTTCAAGATGCCTTTATTCTCCAAACTAAGACAGATAGGAACTAGAAAAGGGATACCCGAGGAAGCTGTTCCCATCCCACCCAGGGACACTCCCGGATATTTTATGTACCACAAGCACGGCCTAGATGCCGTATTATACCTTGACTTGTGGGTGGACTACACCAAAGAATTAGCAGAGAATATGAGATGGCCCGCTACGGGGACATGGGATGCCGAGTGCATCATGAGAGTAGAAGAAGTATTATGGAAAAAGAAAGCCAGACAGTCACAGAAAGATGCCATTGAATTATGGCGTAAAGAATCACATAGACAAAAAGAGAAAGCGCTCAGAAAAGCAGAGAAAAGTAAAGAGGATTCCGAAAAAGCCAAAGAAAAAGAACTACTAGAAGAAGGGGAACGAGTCAGAATAGAACAACACGAGAGAAAGAGTAATGCCATTATGACAGGACTGTATCCAGTCCTGGCCGAGGGCCTGCCCAAGGCGACCCCGGAAATACCGAAAAATCTGCCCCTTCCATTGCTCCCGACTAAATTACGTCACAAGACCGCAGAAGACATTTTCCTTTCCTCCTATTTAGACGACGTAGCTCCCGAATATATCAATGTTCCACCTGCACGTATACCACCCGCTGATCGTCATCCCCCTGATCGTCATCCCCAACGGCAGAGTCCTCCACCACTTCCCGCACCCCCTACTAATCCGCTTAACCCTTTCGGGCCTGACACGGCCCTACCGACAGATCCTGCTCAAGCCTCCGCTTCAGGAGGTGCATCAGGAGGTTTCCATACCCCGCCACCAACACTTCGATTAAACATAAGAGACCTAGCAATGCAACGTACTCCGAGACCGATTACAAGTGAAAAGGCGAGAGAACTTATCACAGACTGTAGATATGACCCCATACCAGGCAAAGATGGTTGTATGTTATTAGCATCAATACGCATAAGACGTGCTGCAGATTTTTTAGTTCTGTTTCCAGGAATGATTGATAATCTAGACAGGATATATCATTTTGTTCAGACGGGGGAGGGTCAGGAATGTATTCAAGAGGCCATGGCGCATCAGAAAGTAGACATTCAAAGTTTAATGTCAAATGTCAAAGTTTAATGCGGAGTCGCCAGACGAACAGCGACTAGCTGGTATGTACATGATACAGCACCTCCTTATATTGCATAAAAGCCAACACTCTGATCCAGGCCCCCTACCTGATATACTAATAGAACTACTCATGAATAAATGGAGAGACCTAGGTACCGACTTAATTAAAGTAATTTTAGAACATCGGCATAGATATAGTGCTTTCCTGAACCCACAGTTTGTTCCAGCTCCACCCGTTGAAAGAAAAATTTATTACATAGACAGACAGAATCCCTTACGAGAAGTGCACCCAGTCAGGAATGATGATAATACTTTTAGACGTGTGTTTGTGTACACGCCCATAACTAAAATGGAATTATTGAAAATGAAGAAAATAGTGCCTAGTCATGATAAAGACCTAGCAGGTTTTCACCGTGAAATTAAAGACATGTTACTCATGGGAGATTACACCTATCCCGACATTATGAAAATATTAAAAGTATTACTGCCTGCCGGTATTTACGAGAAACTCAAAGAAAAAGAATGGGAGGTGGGGGAACAAAAGATTGATTGGGCTGCATTAGAAAATGAAGAAACGACCCGAACCCCAGGCCTAGGTCTTGGGTATAAAACAAAAGCATTACCAGGATTATTAGTACAGGTTCTGCCACGTTTACTAGCGACTAAAAAGGAGGACTGGGATGCAATCTCAGCCTGCAAACAGAAACCCGATGAAGATACTAGTGATTTTTATTCCCGATTTGAGAAATGTTTTATTATTAATAGTGGCCTGAAAGCAAGTAGTGAGTCATATCCACATCTTTTTGTATCCGAATTAGTCGAGAATTCACTGCCTCAGGTTAAGAACCGTGTACTGAAAGTCGAGAGCACATGGCAAGCTAATACACCTTCACAGATGTTACAAATGTTACAGTACCACCAGAACAGAATTAGGGAAGAACATGATCACGAACAAAGACGTATGAAAGACATGAAAATGAAAATGCTAGTTGCTCAGTCAGTTCCATCAGACGGAAATAAAAAGGGTATGACACAGACCAGTAATTCGGCAGTTCCCGTTAAAGGGACATGCAACTATTGTAAGCAGCCAGGTCACTATATAAACGATTGTGCAGTTTTGAAACACAATATCTCCACAGGCAAAACTAAAGAGAGACCTCGTCCACCTAGACCAGATCAGGCCCAACAACAAGTACCACAGAATATACAGCCTATGCATGCTCCACAACAGACAGTACAGACCGTAGCAGTACCACCGCCACAACCGATTGCCGAGACACAACATGCGTCACAGCAGATGTACCAATATGCACAAACTGACTATCCCGACTACCAGCGATACACATGAAACAGCCTAGAGAGGGAGGTTGGCTTGCCTCTTATTGAGGTTCCTGTAGATCAAGAGGGTCCTTATGTACATAGTCAAGTATTAGGGAAAGATAGAAAGTTTTTGATTGATACAGGGGCAAGCAGGACGACAATAAGTCACGACGAGGTTCCAGGGCTACCCCTCTCAGGCTCACAGAATGTTTCCCTTGGATTTTCAGGAAAGCCTATTGTTAATGAAGTATCGGAAGCACTTCCCCTCGCAGTTGGTCCATTGACACGTACTACAGATTTATTACTCACAAAATCATGTCCAGAAAACTTGTTAGGTATCAAGACTCTGAAAGCTCTAGTAGCTGTTATTTGCTGTTCTCCGGAAGGAGTAAGACTGTTTTTGCGTGACTTTAAGGGTCACTATGTGTTGAGAGATATTGATCCCAGGTTACAAAATGTTCCTGCACATTTGTGGGCACAAGGCCCCACTGATGTAGGTTGTATGCACATTACTCCATATCGTGTTACACTCAAGCCAGGAGTAGTACTACCACGCATTCGACAATACAAGTTACCACCAGAGGCTGTAGTGGCTTTACTGAAAATCATTGACGAGCTCATTGCACAAGGAGTGGTTGTGGAAACCGACTTAAATCTCTGTAATTCCCCCATCATTCCAATTCTTAAACGTACAGATCCAAATGCACCCCCAGTTTATCGACTAGTTATCGATTTACGAGAACTGAATAAATGCATTGTACCGCAGTATCCTGTGGTCCCAGACATTTCGTCTCTATTGACTGCTATTGATTCTGAAGCAACGTTCTTTACTGTAATTGACCTCAAGAACGCCTTCTTTAGTGTCCCCATTGATCCGGAAAGCCAATATCTCTTCGGATTCTGTTTAAATGGTCGAAGCTTCAAATTTGCACGCGCACCTCAAGGATTCACAGAAAGCCCCAGCATCTATAGCCAAGCATTGAAAAGACAACTTGACAGTATTCACATGCCTGACGACACTGCCCTGCTTCAATACGTCGATGATCTACTGATCACCGCCCGTAGCGAACTTGAATGTGAACGAGCATCACTGATGGTTTTGCATTTCCTGGCTGACAAGGGACACAAGGTGTCTCCTTCGAAGCTGCAATTCTGTGTTCAGTAAGTGGTGTACCTTGGGCACTTGCTGTCCAAAGGGGGGAGACAGCTAACACCTGACCGTATCCAGTTAATTGTAAACATGACACAACCCATGACACAAAAGGAGGTACGGGCCTTTATAGGCCTCACTTCCTACTGCAGACAATGGATTCCCCAGTACGCATTCCTAGCTAAGCCACTCATACAGTTGACAACTCAGGAGGCAGCGACATCGACTGTCCTCCCTTGGACTCAGGAACATACACAAGCTTTTGAAAACTTAAAGAAAGCCTTATGCCAAGCACCTGTTTTAGCGACACCATGTTACAGCAAACCTTTTACGCTTTTTGTCACAGAACGCGAAGGTACTGCATTGTCAGTACTCACCCAGGATCAAGCAGGTTCACACAAACCGTGTGCTTATTTTTCTAGTACACTAGATCCAGTAGCCCAGGCTCTGCCTGCGTGCTTGAAATCTGTAGCGGCAACAGCTCTAGCCATTAGACAAAGTGATTCCATAGTGTTAGGACACCAACTGACAGTACAAGTTCCACATGCTGTGGAAGTTCTTTTGAACCGAACACAGACCCAGCACTTGACTATAGCACGACTGACAGGTTATGAATTGACATTGTTTCAGCCACACATAGAAATCAGACGCTGTAATACACTGAATCCTGCTACACTTTTGCCATTAAGTGAGACAGACCCTTTGGCACATGATTGTGTTGAAGTCATTACCATTACGACAAAACCCAGACAAGACTTGACAGATATCGCATTACCAGATCCAGACCTGACACTTTATGTGGATGGTTCATGTATGAGATCAAGCACAGGAGAGTTAGTGGCTGCATATGCAGTCACGACAGAAACTGAAGTCATAGAAACACATCGTATTGACACCCTGTCAGCTCAAGCAGCAGAGCACATTGCTCTGACCCAAGCCTGCATTCAAGCCAAAAACAAGAGAGTTAACATATACACAGATTCCCGTTATGCCTTCGGAGTTGTACACGACTTCGGAGTTCTCTGGCAAGAGAGAGGTTTCCTAACTTCTCACGGTGCCAAAATCCAGCACGGACCCCTCATTCAAGCTCTGTTAGAAGCAATACATTTGCCTTCAGCTATAGCCATCATGAAGTGTAAGGCACATACGAAAGTCACAGATACCATTTCCCAGGGTAACGACCTGGCAGATCGAACAGCCAAGAATACAGCTCAAACTCATACTCACACAACTGATATGACAAAGACAATAGTCACGACACCGACACATTGCATGACAGTTAGGGATCCCGCCCTAGATGTAATTGACATACAGACACATGCTACACCAGATGAAATTAAGAAATGGACTGAACTAGGAGGGATCCAGACAGATCAGGGATGGATGACGAAGGGAAAAGCCACATGGTTTCTCCCCGACTCTATGGTTCAAGTTATCATTAATACAGCACATAGCCCTGCACATTTAGGAGAAAAAGCCATGTTAGACAGTATTCAGAACCTTTGGTTCAACAAGCATTTACGAGCAGCAGCAAAACAGAAAGTGCGTACTTGCATGATCTGTTGTCAGTTCAACCCCGGAAAAGGCATTCCCGTAGAACAAGGTGGATTTCATGCTCCCGATTACCCTTTTGAAGTCCTCCAGATGGATTATATCCAGATGGAACGTTGTTGAGGATTCAAGTAAGTCCTCGTAGTTGTATGTGCACTTTCCCGATGGACAGAAGCATATCCAGTCCCAGATTACACTGCTCCGACCACTGCCAAACAGCTGGTACGTGAATTCTTCCCACGGTACGGCTTGCCCCTTGTCGTGTATTCAGATAACGGTCAGCCCTTCTCGTCCGAGCTTATGAAGCAGGTATCACTCCTGCTAGGATATCAGTGGAAGTTCCATTGTGTCCGACATCCCGAAGCAGCAGGTCTCGTAGAGAGACATAATCAGACCCTGAAAACACGCCTCGCCAAGATTTGTGCCGAGAAAGGTGTGGACTGGATAGTTGCATTGCCAGTCGCGCTCTTTTACATGAGAATGGTCGCGCACTCAAGAACAGGGCTATCCCCGTACGAGGTGGTCTTTGGTAGACCACCGAATATGTGGGGGACGCCTTTGCCTCGAAAAATTACTGATGTTGATTGTAATATGCTGACAGATTACCTTGCCTCCTTGATGTCTGCACTACAATCTTGTCGTTCACAGGTAGCTGCAGCCTTTCCCGACAATACCGAGGTGAAGCCACACGAGATTACTCCGGGGGACCTCGTTTTCGTCAGGAATTTCGACCGAAAGAGTCCGCTGGAGCCCCGCTGGCAGGAGCCGAAGCTTGTTCTACTGACTACGAGGACCGCGGTGAAGCGGGAGGGCCGCAAAGGGTGGCTCCACTCAAGCCACATAAAGAAGTTTCATGGACTGCCGCCAATAGACTTTCAGCCCAGCCCCATTCCAGTGACTGAAATTGATACTAAACTCCCCCTGACCGAGAAAACTCCTCAAGAGGAGTATAAGAAAAAATTGAGATCTAGCAAGTCAGACAGTTTAATTGTTTAAGTCCTCCCCTAGGTGAATCGGTTAGACAAGTTCCTGACATGTATAAGTTAGATCCCAATAGAGAGAGAGATAGACAGAAACAGATCAAGAAAAAGAAATATTGAAAATCTCTCCGCAGCTATTGCATTGTTGCTTTATTGATTATGTCTTTTCTGAGTCTTCTGATTGTTGCTGCAGGTTTCCTGTTACACATGTACCTCCCTATTTTCACACGTGCACATTCTTCCTCAAATGATACTGTCGAGCCCACTTTCAGTGAATTACCCCCTCACGAGTTGTCATACCGACTTGCGCTGCGCAACAATACCTTCATTAGTATGTTACATCATTCTCATCAGACCAGCAACGCTACAAATTGTTGGATATGTGGCCGACTCCCCCCCTTTCAGAAATACAAGGGAGTTCTGCCCCTCTTTCCGTTCCCGTTTACACACAATGGTTCCTGTGGTGCATGGTTTAGCTTAATAAATTCTTTAGACTCCGATACTGTAATCTATCAGGGAGCCTGGGTCTGGGGAAATCTGAACGTAGTTATGCACAAAGCCTGCTACCCTAACAAGGAGGGTCTTCCACAAAGGACAGGGACTGATCTAGAAAATGAAGTATATGGATTAGGTAATTATACACTTAACCTCATGATTCTGAATGTCCAAGCTGATACCAGACCAGACTTACCCTCTATGTCAGTGTTACCAGTTAAAGGTGAATTATGTGTCAGAAAGAATGGTTCAGTACACCTAGGTCATAGTGAATGTAATACTGTGATCGAATTCAGTGATAAAGGCAAGTCTACATTCAAAGCTACACGCCATTCCTATTTCATATGTGGTCTGACAGCCTATATTTGTTTGCCACTAGATTGGGATGGGACATGTTACATTGCATTCCTTCTGCCACCTGTTTTTCTAGCTCCACCTGATTATCACAAGAACTCTCGCCTAGTGCCTAATAGACCCAGGAGAGATCTCCCGATTGTCGATTATACTGAAACGGCATGGGAAAAATACACAGATTTCAATAAAGGTTTCTTTCCCTACTTAGGAGCTGTCTTCAATAGCAAATCAATACGTCACTTAACCAGAACCCTCGAAGCAGTAGTGAATGAAACTGCTTCCGCCCTAGGTAACTTAACAGAGGAACAGTCTGCTATGAGACTTGTTGTCCTTCAAAATCGTCTTGTTCTTGACGTCATCCTGGCCGATAGGGGCGGAGCATGTAGAGTCATCGGATCGAGTTGCTGTGTTTTCATTCCAGAAAACGCACCGTCAGTATATAGAGCTATCACACGTCTCCATAAGATTGCAAGTCAGATACACCAGAATCCAGGCACCTGGACATGGTCTGGTTGGTTCTGGAGCGTGTTGTCAGCCTGGGGTTGGAAAGTCCTATCCTTCCTCGGAATAGCCCTTCTCATAGTATTCAGTTGCTGTTTATGTATCCAATGTGGGCCAGCGATTTGCGGCTTGTGCGCCACATCATGCATTCCTCATCCAAGTCCACGTTCTAAATCCCGCCAGAAAAAGGAAGAGCAACTGGTGTTGCGTGAACAAATAAATAGATTAATGCAGATTGATATATCATGAAGGGTCCGTAGGGGACAAGGAGGGAATGAGGTAATATGAATTTTTATGGTCAATTGTGTCCCCTAACGTGAACCCCACCGTCTCCATGTACGTGCTTCTAGTACATGTAATTTCCCTCCATAACCAGCTATGAAGACGCAAATACATTTGCGTCCAACGTTAACATGTCCTCTTTCAGATGCACCATGAATGGATCGATAATTCAGTTCCTAAGTATGCCTTGCCACCGTCTTTACATGGTGCACTTTCACGTTTTCCTGGCTCTGTTGAGTTAGGCCCTGATTTCTGCCATCGAGCCTTTCTGCCTTCCTGCTTTCTGCCTCTGAAAGCTGCAGCTTGGATTCTGTATACTGACCTCTGCCTTACTCCCTGCGCGGCGAGCGGTGCCCGGCTCGGCCTGCTTGCCTGCCAAGACTGTATTCAGCCTTCAAGTTATCTGCTCCGCTCCTCGACAATACATTCCTGTCTAGTATTTTAGGTAAACATCCTCCCAGCTGCAGAGCAAAGGGTCCGGCCTTACTGTCTCCGTGCAAGTAATTCACTGCTCCTGTTACCATGATAGGCCCATGGCCCCCACACTACACGCAGACACATAGATGCTTATACACGCACTAGCAGTCAGTATAGAATAGCCTCTGTCCGAGAGACCTTTCCTTCTAGATAATACAGTTCCTCAAACACTAGATACTAGATATGATTGGGATTAGGTTGTTCTGACACGCCAGACTTCTGTCTCCTCTTTCGGAGCTAAATGTCAAGTCCCCTTCACCCTCTAGTTCCACGTCAATCACACGTCATGTTGCCTGCGCGCGCATCTAGCCACATATTTCTGCTGACACTGCAGGATTCCTCTATGAATCCACCCACTCATGACACTTTCATATGACGTCTCTAGTACACACCTCCGTGTACGCCCTTGTGCACGCCTTCTGTTACGTACATGTGTTCTTATCTCGTTTCTCTCAGCTGTTACGCCTTCTGTATTCCATCACCATTATATGCATTGACTATATATATTGTACTCTGTTAATAAAGCATTCTCTATCCCTTCCTGAACCTTCGTGGTGATGGAACATGATACCTGGTTCGAACCATTCCATTATATGGAATAAAACCCTTATAAAACTCAGATACCACGGACTCTGCCTTTCTTTTTGGATTGAGCTATTTTATTGAACTTTACCGCATAAATTCCGCATAGGTAATTTTTATTTACCACAGGATGGTAGCCTTGCCGGTTGCCCTCTTTTACATGCGTATGGTAGCTCATTCCAGAACCAGACTATCCCCGTACGAGGTGGTTTTTGGTAGACCACCGAATATGTGGGGTACACCTATGCCAAGAAAGATCACTGATGTCGACAGTAATATGCTGACAGATTACCTGGCTTCCTTGATGTCTGCACTCCTTTCTTGTCGTTCACAGGTTGCAGCTGCCTTTCCCGACAACACCCAGGTGAAGGAGTATTCGATTGTCCCGGGGGATCTTGTGTTTATCTGAAATTTTGATCGTTCAAGTCCTCTTGAGCCCAGCTGACGCGCACCGAAGCTGGTTCTACTAACGACGAGGACCGCCGTCAAGGTCGAGGGGAGGAAGGGCTGGATCCACGCCCACCACGTGAAACGTTTCCATGGACTTGACTCGGTAAAAGACTCTAAAGACTGCCCTGATATCAGTGACTCAAAACTCCCTTTGCTAGAAAAGACTCCGCAACAGGAGTACAAACTGAAATTACGGTCTAGTAAGTCAGACAGCGTTTAATTGTTTAAGTCCCCCTCGGGTGAAGCGGTTAGACAGGTTCCTGACATGTATAAGATCGTAGACCCAAATAGACAGAGAGACAGGCAGAAAGAGATGAAAGAGAAATACTGCAAAATCTTACGCAGCAGATGCATAGTAACTCTGATCATTATGTTCTTTCTAAGTATATCAATTTTATGTATAAGCTTGACGTTACATGTTTTCTTTCCTCCTCTTGATTCACATATACATTCTTCCTTCAATGACACTATTGAGCACACATTCAGTGGCCTGCCACCCCATGAATTATCATATCGATTAGCACTGCGCAACAATACTTTTATTCGCATGTTACACCATTCTCACCAGACCAGCAATGTGACGAATTGCTGGGTATGTGGCCGACTCCCACCTTATCAGAAAACGACGGGAGTTCTGCCCCTTTTTCCTTATCCGTTTTCGCACAATGGTTCGTGCGGAGCATGGTTTGCTTTAATGTCATCATTACAAGACAGACAGTTCACAGATTCCCAGAGAGAATGGGTTTGGGGGGACCTGAATATAGTAATGAATAAGGCATGTTTTCCCGACAAAGATGGTTTTCCCCAAAGGAAAGGAACAGATCTAGAAAATGAAGTGTACGAACTAGGAAATGTTTCCCTTAGCCTTATGATTCTGAATATCCAATCCCAGACAAATACAGGTTCACCGTTTATTACTGTTTTACCAGTAAAAGGTGCATTATGCGTTAGAAAGAATGGTTCAGTGCACTTGGGACACAGTGACTGTAATACTGTGGTCGAATTCAATGATAAAGGAAAGTCTGCTTTCAAAGCTTCCCGCCATTCTTATTTCATTTGTGGTCAAACGGCCTATGTACGTCTGCCTTTAGACTGGGGTGGGACGTGTTATATAGCGTTCCTATTGCCACCTGTTTTTCTAGCCCCATCCCATTATCATCGAGACTCACGTCTAGTACATGTTAGACACAAGAGGGAGACCGATTCCCCGGTTGTCGATCAGACTGAGTCAGCGTGGGAGCAATATAAAGATTTCATTAAAGGATACTTCTGGTTCGTAGGTCCCGTCCAAAACAGTAAATTAATACGCAGGTTAACAAGAACACTGGAAGCAGTAGTGAATGAGACTACTTCTGCCTTGGGTAACCTGACCGAGGAGCAGTCTGCTATGAGACTTGTTGTTCAGAACCGCCTTGTTCTTGACGTCATCCTGGCAGATAGGGGCGGGGCTTGTAGAGTGATCGGCTCCAGTTGTTGTGTGTTTATTCCTAATAACGCGCCATCAGTGTATGCAGCAATAACAAGACTCCACAAGATAGCCCGTGAAATACATTAGGACCCATGGTCTTGGTCCGGTTGGCTCTGGAGTGTGATATCAGCCTGGGGTTGGAAAGTGTTTGCCTTCCTGGGAATAATACTACTCGTAGTATTCAGTTGTTGTCTCTGTCTACAATGTGGCCCAGCGATTTGCGGCTTGTGTGCCGCCGCCTGTATTCCCCGTCCATGTTCCCGTGCTCGAATGAATAAAGACGAGCAAATGATGCTATATGAACAAATAGATGGTCTCATGAATATAGATGTGTCCTGAAGGGCACAGCAGGGGACAAGGAGGGAATGAGGCAATAGAAATTTTATGTGGCCAGTGTGTCCCCTACTCGCACCCTATACATGTACCTATGCCCCATGTATGTCCATGTCATCATATAATTCCCTTCTCATGCATGTAATAATAATGCCTCTGCATTTCCGTCCAATGTTAGCTTGCCAGTTATTAGGCCCTCCATGAATGAAACGTTAATTCTGCACTGAGGCCTATGTTGCCAATGCATTTACATGGTACACGTTTAAAAGTCGAGATGCACACGTTTTTGTGGCACAGCCGAGCCAGGACCCGAATTCAGGCTCCGAGCCTCTTCTGACTCTGAAAGCTGCAGTCTAGTTATGCATCCCTGACCTCTCCCTTACTTCCTGCTCAGCCGAGAGGTGCCCAGCCTGGCCTGCCAAAGACAGTATTTTGCCTACAGTTATCTGCTCAGCTCCACAGAAAACACATTCCAGTCTAGTGAAAGGGATAAACATATTCTGCCTGCAGAAGATAGGGCCTAGCCTTTCTGTCTCTATTCAAGTGATTTACTGAACCCGTTTCCATAGAAGGCCCATGGCCCCACGCAATGCACGAAGAAATATATGCACAAACTAGCATTAAGTGATGAACAGCCTTTGCTCGAGAGACCTTTACTTCAGACAATACATCCTCCAAACACAAGATATCAGATATGCCAAAGGTGCAGGTCGTTCTGACATCCCAGACACCTCTACTAGTGCTAAAGTCAGCTCCCCCCAGCTTCCCCCCCGTTACACGTCATTTTCACGTCATGACCAGTTTTGCGTGCACAAGTAAGGTAAAGGTTTCTGCTGACCATGCAGACCTACTTTATGCATCTACCCATCTATGACACACCTGTGACTCATCAAGTGAATAACCATGTGTACGCCTCCTTACACGCCTTCTTTCACGCCCATGTGTTCTTATCTCTCTCTTTCACTTGCTCCGCCTGGAGCGCTCCGCCTTCTCTATTCAATGCAATGTATGGTTTAGCTTATATAATGTGTTATGTGAATAAAGAATTCAGATGACGACCCTTCCTGAACCTTAGTGGTGATGGAACCCGATTCTCCATTAGCTCGAGCTTTTGTATTAAAGCACTTTTGAACCGGACACCACAGACTCTGCCTCTCATTATTATGAGCAATCCTTATTTATGTATAGAAATTATGACAGGGTAATATATTATTTACCACAGTGTTAAGACTTTATTCACCAACCTTTGAAATGTGGCAGGTGCATTTTTCACACCAAAGAGCATTACCACAAGTTGATAATGTCCACTAGGGGTTTAAAATGCTGTTTTGGCTTTGCATCATCAGCTAGTCTGATCTGCCATTAGCCAGCTGTTAGATCAAATGTGCTCAGAAATCTGGCAGATGCCAACATATCTATGAGCTCATCTGGTCTTGGAATTGGATGGGCATCAGTCCTAGTGACTGCATTGAGACCTCTGTAGTCTACACAAAACCTCATCTCTCTCTTATCACCCTGGGCGTGAGGTTTGGGTAATAGGACTACTGGACTTGCCCAAGGGCAATCTGAAGGTTCAATTACTCCCAGATCCAACATTTTCTGGACTTCTGTCCTGATACAGTCCCTGGCATGATCAGGTTGCCCGTAAATCTTATTTTCAACAGGCAGACTGTCCTCAGTGTCCACTTCATGAGTGCACCAGGTAGTCTGACTTGGAGTCAGTGAAACCATATGTCTGAACTATTGTGGAACCTGTCTGCAATCAGTTTGCTGCAGATCAGTGAGGCTGCCTGCCAAGGCTACTCCATCAACTGATTCATCATCAGGGTTCTGAGAGAGCAGGTCTGAGAGAGAGGGTCACTCTCTTCCTCCTGTCCTTCATCAGTAGCCATGAGCAAGCTCATGTCTGCCCTGTCAACATATGGTTTCAATCTGTTGACTTGAAGCACCCTATTGGGGCTCCTGAGAGTTCCAAGATCTACTAAATAGGTGACCTCTCCCTTCTGTTCAACAATAGTGTGAGGTCCACTCACTCCACTTGTCTTGGAGAGCTGCTGGTGCCACAGGCTCCAACACCCATACTTTCTATCCTGGCTGGTAGACAGTCAGTACAGCCTTTTGGTCATGACAGGCTTTCTGTAATTCATGGCTAGCCTCAAGGTTTTTAGTTGCCTTTTTCATGTACTCTGCCATCCTGAAGCAGAGACCAAGTACATAGTCCACAATATCCTTTTTAGGGGGTTTGAGAGGTAACTCCCATTCCTCCTTCACCAGACAAAGTGGTCCTTTAACAGGGTGCCCAAACAGAAGTTCAAATGGGATGTAGCCAACCCTCTTCTGTTGAAACTCCTTGTATGCAAACAAAAGGCAGGGTAGCAGGATATCCCATCTCTGCCTGAGCTTTTCCGGGAGACGCTTAATAATACCCTTTAAGGTTTTGTTGAACATTTCAATTAAACCATTGCATTGTGGATGATAGGGTGTGGTGAACTTGTAGTTCACTCCACACTCCTTCCACATTGCAGTCCAGTAGCTAGACATAAAGTTTGCCCCTCTGTCAGATACTACCTCCTTAGGGAAACCCACTCTTGAGAAAACTCCCAAGAGGGCTCTTGCCACAACAGGTGCTGTAGTGGTCCTAAGGGTAATTGCCTATGGGTACCTAGTGGCATGATCCACTGCCACTAGGATAAACCTGTGCCCAGATGCAGTTTGGGGATCCATTGGTCTAACAATGTCAATTCCTACACGTTCAAAGGGAACCCCCACCACAGGTAGTGGTATAAGGGGGACCTTTGTAGTGCCACCTACTTTGCCACTGGCTTGACAGGTTACACAGGAGTGACAAAACTATCACAACCTTCTTAAGGCCAGTTACCCCTCCCTAGGAGAAATTAACAACTGTCATACTATGAGTGGTCTTGACATTGCTAGCGTTGATCACTTGGTAAGTCTTTCCAAGTATGACGTGTCCAAGGTCCACAAAGTCTGGTATCACCATTGTGACACTGGCATATGTGTCCCTGTAGGCCTCAGCCTTTTTCTCATTAATTAAATGTGTTTGTCTGTATTTGCCCAAGTTACTGGGACTCACAGAGGAGGTCATATCCATGCCTCCATCACAGACCAAAACAGCTTGAGTTGGTACTCTGACTAGGCCAAAGCCCATCTCAGATCTCAGGGTTAACCCTACTACACCCTTCTGCTGAGAACCACCACTTGTAGCTCTACTAGGGGGAACAGTTGCCTTAGGGGCAATGGTGGCTGGAGCTGTCTCCTTTTTGGTGCAATCACTAGTCCAGTGACTATTAACCTTACAAACTTTGCACCATGGTTTTCTTTGGCCTTCTATCTTTTTAGATTGGGTACCCCCACCATTAGAAGCTTTTTGTGGACCTTGTGAAGACTTCTGGCCTTTACCTTTCTCCCCACCCTTTTGGTCTTGCTTCTTTTGGTCACCACCTTGGTTCTGTACCTTCTGCTTCACCCTGGTTCTGACCCATTTGCCTGCCTTCTTTCCCAATTCTTGGGATGAGGTTAGATCAGAGTCAACCAAGTGCTGATGCAACAGCTGGTTCAGACAGTTATTAAGAATGTGTTCTCTCATGATCAGATTATAAAATCCTGTATAGTCACACACTTTACTGCCCAGTAAGCAGCCCTCCAGAGCCTTAGTAGCACAATCTACAAAGTCAACCCAGTCCTGAGTCTGTGCCTTATGGGTATCTCTTAACTGCAACCTGTACTGTTCAGAGGTTAGGCCAAACCCATCTATCAGAGCACTCTTCAGGACATTGTAAATGTCAGCATCTTGTTCTCTTACAGTGAGGAGCTTATCTCTACATTTGTCGTCAAAGGAGAGCCACATGATTGTTGCCCACTGCCCCTGTGGTACCTTCTGTACTTTGCAGACCCTCTCCAGTACAGTAATCCATTCGTGGATGCCATTCCCTGACTGATAGGGGGGACAATCTTGTTCAGGTTTCTATGGTCATAAGACCTAACCCTAGCACTATGGATATTGATGCCACCTTGGGGCTCTTGCCCCATCTTTTGTCTCTCTCTTTCAAAATCTAGGGTCTCCTTTTCTAAGGCTACTTCTTGTCTCCTTATCCTAAGCTTGGCTTCTTTCATCCTAGCTTCATGCTCCCTCTTTTCAAGTTAGGTACCCCTCCTATGAGAAGAGGCAGAAGACCATATAGATGTACCAGAATGGTTAGATTCCACTGAAGGTGATCTGTTCCTTCTAGGCACACCACCAGGTCTACTTGGGAGGATAGGGGGAGGCCCAATCTGGCCTACCTCATCTCCAGGTAGATCTGGATTCCCCAGGTTTAAGTCACTGACATCTACCTGGTCTACAACATCATCAGAGTCCTGGTGAGGTAATTCACCAGTGTTCTCTTCTTCCGATGTCTCCACCCCATTTCCTTCCTTGTTAGGATCTGATGCTTTCCTAAAGTCATCTAGCATTAACGCCCTTAAAAATGTTGGGTATTGGGGTTCTGTCCTGGCTTCAATTTTCTCCTGGCACACAAAGTCCTTAACTCTTGGAAAGGAAATGTGTCACACTTAGATAACTGTCCTTGACTGGCATCTTGAACAGACCCACTGGGTCCCTCCTTTGAAGACATGACTAGTGAGATGTGGTGTGTGCACCTCCCTACACTTCTTAGTTTCCTACTAAACCTCTCTAGAGTTGTAGAAAGGGTGTGCTAGGCCCTTAACACACAACTCTAAGTTCAGTAGAACCTACTGTATTCTAAGCTTGATTTATATGTACCTATGGTACCTTTAGTGTTTTTTCAAACAATATTCTCAAGATTATCTGGTAAAACAATGTAAGCTGGAATCCCACACGCTGCACACCAATGTGAGAAGTTGGCCTGGCATATGATGTCCACTATTCTAGTGTCCAAATGACCCTTATTGATGGTAGATTTAAGACAAACTTTATAAAAAGCAATCCTAGTGGTAGCTGTGGAGAGCAGTCTTCAGCCTAAGTCTTGAAGGTATGTAAAATCGCTTGTTTTACCAGTCTATAATCTCTTGAATGATCAAATGAAAGCACATCACACAAGGTATATATCAAATATATATGTATTCATTCTAAACACAACCCCTCTAGTCTCTTTATGAGGCTAGAGGCCAAAGTACAACACACAAACTTGAAATAGCACAAAGTAAATAGCACAGTATACGTTTTGCCCTAGGGGCCTCACAAACCATATACTAAAATAGTGGTATAAGAACCACGTGAGGGATAGAAGTGAGGCCTAGGGCCTGTAGAACCGCTGGGGAAACCAAGAACCACCAAAGGTAGGGACGCAGGAGACCCACGGGGGACGCGTGCAGTGTCTAAACACAGTCACAAATTACCATTGACTTCTATGGAGGAAAAGCAAGTTACAATTTGAAAGATTAAGGACACATCGGAGTTATCTACGATGGAACCCCTTTAGTCTTAGACAATTCGAGAGCCCAGACCCTCGGGAATACCGGAGTACTCATGCTACCTCACCCTGGGAAGCCGGGTGCATAGGTGTCTTTTGGTGTTGGGTTTTGTCGTCGATTCCAATGGACAGCTGCGAAGAAGTGCTGCAGGCGACCAGAGGAAGAGTGTCCGGGTGGATCAAAGGGCGGATCAGACATCTGAAGAACCTGAAAGCAGAGGGAACAGAGTCTGGATCAGTAGCCAGGGACCTGGATGGCAACAGGAAGATGCCAGCCGATGTTGGGTGCTTTAAGGTGTAGTAGGTGAAGCTTGACTCTTCAGCCGCAAGGACCAGGAGGCATCGATGATAACCAGGTGCTGGATTTAAGCTGTCCCACAAAGGATGTTGAGTGCTGCAGTGTCGGTATCCAGATTGGACCCAACATGCCTTGGCAACAGCAACCCACGCAAGATGACAAGATTGGCTTTGGTGCAGAACAGCAAGGTCTGAGGGACTCACCTTTTGGAGGGAAGTCAGAGTAAGTCTGGAGCAACCAGGAAAGCTCAAGAAAAAAAGGGTTGTCCTTTGTGGGGACCCACTATCCAATGGACTAGGGATTGCAAAGGAACCTCAAGCTGCATTGAAGAAAGTGGACTCACAGGACACTCGTGGAGTGTAGGCCTCTCAGCTTCGGTGCAAAAGGTGCTCGGGACAAGGGCAACAAATAGCCTAATTCACAACTTCGGGAAACTTCAGGAAGTAGGTGCAGTTGCAAAATTGCAGGATGTCCAGAAGTTCCGTTCCCACGTCTCTCGTGATGGCTGCGGGTCCCAGCTTTGCTAGGATCTCGTGTCAGCCTTAGAGAAGTCTGGAAGTTTATGTCCTGTGTCGCGGAGTCTTCAGGATCTGGTGGGAGCCTTGAAAATGCAGACCAGCAAGATGCTATTAGGTGCCTGTTTGAACAGGGGGGTCACCCTTTGACCCCATGTGAGATTTCTTCCATCTTTCAGTCGATATGGAATGTCGAAGGTCCAAGATTTTGTCTTCAGAGTTTCGTTCAGGATAATCTAAAGTCCTAAGCACTGGGTTCCTATACTTATACTAAGTTTAGGGGATGGACTAACTCTAGGGTCCCAAACGCGATGCACGGAAGTACCAGTGAGCGTGGAGGCGGATCGTCTGAACCCCAGTGCTGAGTGGCATCAGCTAATGTTATCTGAATCTGCGACTGAAACCTTGGAAAGCCCAAGCCTGAGTTGATACCTTGATGCCCTGCCTATTCTGAATGAAAGAGATTCCCAGGAACGTCTCGTGGAGAAACCATCTTAAAGCAACACAGAAGGGAGTGAATATATCGTATCATGTGAGGCTCTTCACCCAGTGTCTCTTTTTGTTGTACCGAGCTGTGGTGTCATACACTGTTTCTCTTGTCCCGGGTGTCCTGCCCCACCCACTATTGTTCACTTTTGCCCTGATGAAGGTGTAGCCCCGGCAGGGGCAACACACTGAAATGTGCGTTGGCGTTGTTTGTGAGTGGGCGGCTGGATTGCATCTACCCCTACCCCCACCATCAAGATAACTTGTTCCATACTGTCACCTGACCATCGTGTGTCGCTTTTGTACAGTTCTTATTATTGTGTGTGCTATGAATTGTGTGATTGAGGTATGGGTCTGTTTTGTGAATCGTGGGATTATTTGAAGGATTGAATGTTTTGTATGGTATAGGAGTGTGGGACCTGATGCATTGGAGCTATGCGCTATTGAGTTCTGATACTCCACTATTATAATTATGAGTATTTAATCATCTTTGATATGTTTGTAAAAAATTTTTTAAAAAATTGTTATATATTCTGTAATTTTTGATGTGATTGACTTTTCTTGCACTTGATCTGCTCCGGTAGCAGTGCGCTTATTGAAGGACCTCGTTTTGGGGCCTAGTCTGAAGATTTGGGGCAGGTAAACATTTTTGCCTTTGGTAACTCTAGGGTCCCATCTATGGGAGGACCTGGGGGGGTGGTTAAACCCCTTCCCCTTTGTCCAGTTACACGCCAGAGCCAGAGCTGAGTGCCCAAGCAACTGGTTTGAACTGTAAAATGCATGGAGCACCTTGTGTGCCCCAGCAGTGTCTCAAAAGCATTCACTGAATGCAACCCACCCTGCCCCAATACACTAAAGCCTGTCTGGGGAGGTGCTGGCACCTCACTGGACAGGAAACCTATTGTCCAGGCCTACCCTGCTGGAGTTTCGTCCAGCAGCAGGTGGTCAGACTCGTGTCTTTGGCAGCGGCATCCATTTTGTGATGCTGAGGCTCCGTAAAACTTTAACCCGGTATACCAGTGTGTACATGTCTTCTCCCTCTAGAAGGGTGGAATGCTACCCCCGCAGCCAGGACTGGTGGGGGGGGGGTAGTATTCCAAAGTGTTTGACACCAAACACGACATGTTTTGATAAAGCCAAACCAAAGTTAGTATTAACCGTGAGGAATTGAGGAATATAATGCACTTAAGAGTATATGGTGTGGCCATATCACAGAACAGCTATAAGGAAGGGATCCTGAAAGCTGCAGAGGGGCTCAGCTCATGCTAGGGCACCCTCTCACACAAAATAAAGCACTCTGCCTTCAGGATTTTCAAGGCCTGCCATAGGAGTGACTTATAAGTTAATATGTGCCTGTTTTAAATGGTGGATATAGGTATACTATATCCCAGTAAGGGATGCTTACACCACACTTACCCAGACTAGAAGTGCAGACCTGTGGTGCCATTTTGGAAGGTTTCCCAGGGGTGGCATAATACATGCTTCAGCCCCTGGAAGGCCTCTGGGGTACCTACGCCCTTGGTACCTAAGGTACCATATACTAGGGGCTCACAAGGTAACTCAGTAACCAATCTGGTATGTACCTAATGTACATAAAATCAATTTAGAGAGAGAACAGCTAGGCTGTGGGTCCTGATTAGCAGGGCCAAAGCCAGACTAAAGTCGAAAAATCAGTGAAACATAGCAAAAAGTGGGGGTAACCATAGGAAGCAGACCCTACTCTCCTACAACCAGGTCAACATGGCAGTTACAGTCTGTGTGCAGACACTGCAGTGGCAGGTCTGAGAACCCTTTAGAGGGCTGCTTGTGTGGTGGCACAACTAGTGCTGCAGGCCCACTAGCAGCATTTGATTTACAGGCACTGGCATCCTCAGTGCCCTTTACTAGGGACTTACTAGTAAATAAAATATGCCAATCATGGAAACACCAATCCATACCACAATTTACAATAGGAGCACATGCACTTTAACACTCAATAGCAGTGAAAAAGTGCGGAGAGACACTAAACCTGCAAAAACAGAGTCAAATCCGGGAGGTCAGAAAGCAAAAAGCCAGGGGAAACACACCAAAAGATGTCCGGTCTGACATCATGTTCTTCCGTCATATGCTGAAAATTCAACTTTGAAATGGGGCATAAAGAAACAAGGGAATTCTCTTTCCACCAACTCTGACTCTGCTTGTTAGTTAATATCCTCTTTTAATTATGGACATTGGCACCACTACAGTGATTAAGAATGAAAGGACGATTTTCTTCTGCAGTGCAAATTTACATTCAGTGGATGTGGCCACATTCCCTGGTTAAGAACTGTATGGGTTCCTCATGGACCCCATGGTCCAATGTGCTTAGTTTTACATTGATATGCGAGTGACCACAGTAGTAAAACAGGGTGCATGAGCACCACACAGTAGCAAATGTATCAACCAGTCGTCCTTAGTCCCTTGAGTTATATTGGGACATTTAGCTTAATTAGAATTGCGCTCCTAGACATCGGGCTCTGCAGTAATTTGAAGTTCTGATATATTGTGAGTATTTTTTGTGCTTGGCGAAGTGGAGGAGAGTAAAGAACACTGGATCTTACACCGGTCAGTTTTTTAAGGGAAATAAAACAGCATCATGGATGTTTTCTCCCTAAGCTAGTTTCTCCAAGATGACTGATAAGAAAATTGTCATCAATGGTGACGGACTTAGACGCAATAATTCCTGTTTCCTGACACTGTCTGAAACAGACACTGTTTAAAAATCATCTAGTACTGCCAGTAGACTCTGTTCCTTGTTTGGGTGATAATCACCAAGTCTCAGGGTTTGAAAGGAAGATCAAATTAAGAGAAAGGCTAACAAAATATTTAACCATTTTTTAGGCTTGGGAAAAACCTAGACTTTATGTCAACCAGCATCTGGTTTCAATGTAGCAGTGCAGGTAAAACCTATTAGTCAACTTAATGTCTTCAGTAAGCTCAAACATTAATATATCCTGTATTATTTCTCTGGCAGAACTTGTAGATGCAAGTGGATTCAATTGAAATTTTCTCCATAGTAGTTTGGTAGCTAGCCAAAAACTCAAATGTCTGAATGTGTATCCAAGAGTAAACATTTTCATCAGGTGCACTTTCATTGCTATCAGGGTTTTCTAATTTGGTAAGGGGGCAAAGGGGATATCAGAGGAAGAACTGGAGCACTATATGATTATTTCACAATATTTTTACTATTTTTTGAAGAACTAACATGAAGACGAAACTGGGAGTTCTTCCACATCACCTCTTTTTTTGTCCCTATTAGATAAGGACTAATCCCTAGTAGTGTGTGTGAAGAAGGAATGAATGGAGCAGGTGCTGCAAGTAATTTTCAAGCAAGATTGGGCTTAAAGGGGTTACACGCCCCTTTCAGAGACAAAGAGCCGCAGAGGAGTGAATGTCCTAGCAAATTAGTGCATACAGATGTGCTTATGGATGCAGGATTGTCTTTTGTCTAACAGTGGAATTCAAATTTAGATTTCCATTCATTGTAAGGGAAGCTGCTATATATTTTTGCATACCAACCAGGGATGTATGTTTCTGAATGTAAAAGGCGGTAATTGACAAGGAGATACATCCTTGTAAAAGCTACATGATATGAGAGTCTTCTGCCATTTAAATTGGTTGCTATCTATTTCCTCTATGGACAAGAGGGTACACAGAGCTTCTTTTTAAGTCATCCTTATCTGTTTTGGCATCAAACTGTAAGCACCACCCACAACAATTTCATTTATGAGCTGCCGGGGCACTTAGTTAGATTTCAAGGTATGTGATGCCATGATTTCAACTGTGTTTTAGCCCTTTACCTGAGCCTTTTATTGTTAAAGACTCAAATCTACTTTCAGAGGGCTGAGAATATTATAGTCGAAAAGGTATATACTTGTTTTGAGAGCAGCTGGAAGCCATTGGCTGTGACCTTAAATGTGAGTTGTGGTATTTCTTTGTCAGTTTCCCTAATTCCTTATGCGGATTCTCTCTCTGAATATGTCTACTGTTCTCTTATTATGGCATATATTAAAGTGGATATGACCCATTTGTTTTCCGCAGGATGTGAACCGAGGTGGAAACCATTAAAAACAGTGTCCCCACTAACTTTGGACAGATGTTCTTTCACAGCATTTTAACTGGAATGACTTAGCCATCCTTGGTACAACTTACCAACACTATATGTAGTGGCTGTCATATGCAAATAAGTGTTATATTGAGGTTCCAAATTATTTGCTAAGGGACGAGCAGCTTTGGAAAGAAACCTGTTCACGAATACATCAGTATCTATTGGCCACAATGCAATTCCATTCAAATTAATTGCATCACTTCTTTGAGGTCAGCATAAGTAATGTTTTCTTTTCATAGCCAGCCTGGGAATTGTGCCAAACTAATTTTTATTTTGAGTGGTGTCTGTAGATCTCTGCTTGAAGCAAATCTCATATACGTTGGTTGCTGAGTCTTTTTGATCAAACATAATATTTCTCTGGGAATTATGAATGTTCTAAATTAAGTTTCTATACCTTTAATTTGCCAAAACATAGTTCCGCAAATAGTTTTTTACAATTATATTCTCTTACCAATATTCATAACCTTGCAGGGCAAGAGTATCAATAAACTGTGTAGAATAAATTAGGCTATAATTGGTAATCAATTTTTGTTGGTCTCTCTGTTTCTTAGGAATGAAAAAAACATATGGGTTTGACCTGTAGTCACTATTAAAATAAGTGACCTTTTTCTGTAAGCTTCTGGACTATATATGAAGTCCCCTTGGCTCTTTAGGGTGCTTGGGGACCAACTAGCTCTCCTGTTACCTCTAATAAGACCCACACAGCTGCATTACTGACAGGTCATCAGAGGCCACGCCCCCTTTCTCCACCACTCTGCAAAGCCAGCTCCTGACACACAACTGTCTCTCCCGGGGCCAGGACTTCAGAACAAAAAATAAAAAAAATTGGGATGAGGCTAGCACAACCCTCCTCCCCAGGTGGATTTTGCCTAAGGAACCCCCATCCCCCAGGGCCAGGCCTCTTTGTTGGGGACCACGGGAGACCCTCAAAGTCACTGTGGTCCCTGCTGGCCCCTTCTGCAGGAGCCAGCATTTATTTTGGATTCTGGGAGCTGCTAACATGCAGCTCCCTCTGTCCAAAAGCAGTTCTGCTTCCCTTCATGGAAGCGGGAGCATTTTTAATGCTCTGACTTCCATGAAGCAGAGCAGTGTTTGCTATGGCTTGGCGTAGCCATAGCAAACAGCATGTTTCCAGGGGTGGGCACCCCGGGACATTGCTGGAGCCGGCCCTTGGGGGTGGCAGTCCCCAGGGACATGTAGGGCTCCTGGAGGGGGGCCACGTGGCCCTCTCTTTTATTCAAATTTGCCCCAAGGAAGTTGGTGTTCTGAGGGAACGGGGGTATGCAACAGACCCCCTTAATTGCTGTATGTGTGTCCTGGGGAGGTGGCAGTCCCCGAGGCTGTGGGGGGGGGCCTGCATTTGTATGAATAAGCCCCGGGGAGGTGGCGGTCCCAGGGGCAGGCGGGGAAACGCGAGGCCCCACAATAATTTTTTAATTAGCCCAGGAGATGGCAGTCCCCCAGGAGAGGAGGGGCATGAGGCCCCCCCCCACATAATTGTAAGTAGCCCCAGAGAGGTGGTGCTCCCCCGGGCTGCCTGCGGGCCAGTGGCCCACCTGTATTTGTAATGAAAACTGCCCCATGGAGATGGCGATCCCTGGGTCTTTGAATAACCAAGCGGACCCCTCCTATATTTCATATGTGTCCCAAGGACCTGGCCCACCCTTGCGTTATTTAAAAACAAGCACAGGTGCGAGTGCTTACTGATTTTTTGCTGCAGATTCTCAAATATTGCATTTTTGCTGCAGATTATTATTTTAAAAAGTGTTTTTATGCCTTGGCGGGGTCCCGGGCTTTGGGGTCAGGGTATTTCTACCCTGCCCCATTTTCTTTATTTTCACTTTTTTGTGGGGGGGGGGGGGGGGGTTCAATGAAGCAGAGTCCCAAGATGGCTGCCAGGACTTCCTGGTTGAAGTGTTAGCAGCCAATCAGAGCGATGCATTTCCCTGCATGAGCTTGTCTTTTTTCGCAAAAGATTTGCGACCAGAGATATATCTATAATTTTGGGCATAAATTTCTCAAAAACTACTGAACCAAATAACAATGCACAATTTGCCTAACAATATCTAACTTTCTCCCAAATTGGGTGTGATTCTGTCCAGCGGTTTGGGCTGCAGCTTCGACAACGCAATCCTATGGGGATTAACATTACAAAGTGCCCTTATTTTGTGCCCCTATTTCTCGTTACCCACAGCACGGATCAACCCCAAACTTTCAATGAAACACTGAACTTACTTTGACACTTTTTTCGGAAATATTTCACACAGATTGGTCAAATGATGCCAAAATTATAGGCAAGTCAAAAAATGCTTTTCCTATGGCAACTAGGTCCTAACTATAACTAGCCACTGGCGATCGACAGTAGGCAATACATATATAAGATGTTTGTATATATTTATTACCTACTGGTGAAGTGAAGTAGTGTGGCTCACTGGTTAGAGGCGGCAGACCCGAGAGCAGAGGACGGCCCGGGACCAGGGTTCGATTCCCGGCGCGGCAGGTTTCTGGACCAGGGTCAGCGGACTCGATAATTCTCTCGCCTCGGTGCCCACTCTGATCAGCGATCACACTCGGCAACTCTGGGCATTAGCTTGCCTCATCTTCACTAACGGCCCCACCAGACCGCCGGGGATGCCTGGTCTCACCCTGGAGATACCCATTAAGGGGCCATCTCTCAGGGAAGCCAGGAAGGGTTTCGCAGCGGTCGAAGCGCCTTGGGACCCTACGGGTAAGTAGTGCGCTATATAAATGCCAATACATTTACATTTACATTTACTGGCCGTCGCCAGTAGGTAGTTATAGTTAGGATTGGCTACCATAGGAAATCCGCAACATTCTATTAGGAATAACTTTGGCGCCGATTGAGGGATCTGCCTGTAATTTTCCTTAAATTTGCCTCATTGCTCTCCGCTCCTTCCCTGGAAGTTGGCAGCACACAACATCAAAGGAATTACTTTACACCGCTTATTGATGCTGCCAGTGAAGCATGATAACAAATTACAATACCACAAGCTATCTGGAGAAGCTTGTTGTGAAGTTTCAAGAGTACTAAAGAAAATGAAACTTCTTATCATTGATGAAGTAAGCATGGTATCAAATGTAATGCTTGCTTTTGTGCATTTAAGAATGCAAGAAACTCTTAAAACAGATTATGATGTGTTATTTGGAGGCAAACACATCATTGTTTTTGGAGATTTACTGCAACTAACTCCAGTGAAAGGACAGCCAGCGTTTAAAATGCTTACGCATGAAGATACCAGGAAGTGCTTAGGAAGCATTGGAAATGTTAACATATGGCTAAATTTTAAATATGCAGAACTACTTCAAAATATGCGACAGGCAAAGGATGAAAATTATAAAAATATTCTACAAGATGTAAGAATTGGAAAACTAACTGAGCATAGCAAAGAGGCTTTACATGGACGATTAATTTCAAATTTGTTTCCAAAGGAAAATATTCTCCCAGAGAATATTTTTAAGAAAGTTCCTGAAAACAAATCTGTCATATGCTTGATGCCAACTCTGCAAGAATGTTCAATCTTCAACACCAAAATGTTAAAGTTGGAAAATCAAGAGATTGTGAAACTGGAAGCTTTTGATAAAATAGAACATGAAGGAGCCACTATTATTTTCTCAGAAAAGTTGAAAACAAAATTGGATTCTTTAGAGAAGACAATATCTAACACTGCTGGTATGGAAAAGAATCTGTATGCATCTTTAAATTGTCGTCTAATTTTACGACGTAATTTACATGTGGAAAGAGGTTTAGTAAATGGAGCAATGGGTCATGTTGTGGATTTTGTGAATTACCGAAATAGAGATGGAATTGAAATTATAAAAATTAAATTTTATGATATTGAAGAAGTACAACAAATCAGTCGTTGTCCTGCTTGCTTTTTGCTGATGAAAGATTTATATGTCCGCAGAAAACAGTTTCCTGTTTCTTTAGCATGTGCAGTAACTATTCATAAATCTCAAGGTTTAAGTGTTGATACTGCTTTGGTGAATATTGGAAATTCTGTGTTCAAGGAGGGCATGGCATATGTTGCTTTATCTTGAGTCGGAACTTTATCTGGATTGTACTTGATTGATTTTGATGAGACAAAGATTAATGCAGATCTAAATTGTGTAAAAGAATATAATAGGTTAAGAAGAGAGTATGCTCCAAATTTACCTCAATATCCTCTGTTTGAAAAGCGTGTGGTAGGCCGAAAAAGAAGAAATGAGAAACATTGTAGTGAAGTTGTAGCAAAAAGAAAAAAGTAGATGAAACAGTAATTGTAAGCAGAAAGGAAATGGATTCAGTTAAAGATGTTGTTGGATTTCAGCTCGAAAATAGTTCTGGTGTCAACTGCAATGCTAATGTAGTGGTTAATGTTGTTTTCTTTCTCCAAACTGTAAAAGATCAGATTGCTGAAAATTGTGATCAAACACTTTGTTGTTTATTAAATTCTGTGTTTGAGAAATGTAGCAGTGATAGAAAAAAAATACAAAGTGTTTCTGAAATTCGAAAGGTTTTAGACATATGTTCTGGTCTAAATCAATTTTCACAGAATATTCAGCAAGATTGTCAGGAATTTCTAATGTATATGCTTGTTGTTTTACAAGATGAAGGAGTAGATGTAGAAAATCTTTTTGGCCTTTCTTATAAATGGCAACATGACTGTGACAATTGCTCCTTTTCAAGTAGTACTACAGTATACACTGAAAGATTTATGTATTTGATTTTACCAGACTGCAAATCAGTGTTTTTTAATAATCTAGTTAGAGCAGCAAATCAAAACATGGTTTGTAGTCAATGTAAATCTGAAATGCTATCAACTTTATTTTTAATAAGATATGGACAGTATGTTATTTTAACGTTCCAACGTTGTAGACTTGATGGGACTAAATTGACAACATTAATTAAAAATGTTGTGGCTTCTCAATTATCAATTTCAGGAAGAACCTTTACAACTGCAGGAATTATTTACCATGATGGTCCTTCAACAACATCAGGACATTACACAGCTTATTTAAAATGTGAAAAAGGTTGGAAGCTCTGTAATGATACTCAATTGACTTTCAAACAACGTTTGCCTTCTGACTTAGTAAATTCTTACCTAGTGTTCTTACAACCAAAATTTAAGGGAAGGTAATTGGCCTATGAAGATTGCAGCAGTTAATATAACTTAGTTTCCTCTTCAAAATTACTTTCTGAATGAGAGTGATGAAGGTAATAAAAAACATGTAGTTCTCATAGAGATAGTATATGTTTAATATATAAAGTGTGCTGTGAGTATTATAGAAATTATATATGAAATGTAAGCTAGAGATGGAAGTAAAACTCTTGCTTCATAACGTGAAAGATGTTGGAGATTTTCTTTCAGAAAGTCGGGTAAATGAGACATTACGAAAACAGTGGACTAATTTACATAGAAAAGGACTTTCCGTATACTATTTGGCCTCGTGGAAAAGTGGATGGATCATACGTGAGTTTAGATATGGTTTTTAAAAATTTACATTATTTAAGTAATTATTCAATGGGTTTTTTAAACACAATCATTTTGATTGTGTTTTTTTTGCCCGCTGTTATATGATGAGTACTTTTGAAGTCACTGTTTTAAGTGAAATTCAATATATTCTGTGAACAGCAAAAATAAACCATATAACATGTTGTTGAAATTATTTTGTATTTTCTATTATTAAATAAATATTATTTTCCCATTCTCTTTTGCTCACTTACCTATTTCCATCCTTTATCACTCCTCTTAACTCACCCTCACTGGCCTTTTTTCACTCTCCCTCACCTCTCTTCCCTTATTCCACTTTCCTCACTTATTCACATTAACCACTCCTTCACTGCCCTTTCCCTCTCTCCGATCCACTACTTTCCAGCTGTCAGTCAGTCTACTTCACTCCCCTACCCCTTGTTTTCTCTCTTTGACCCTTCAATAATTCCCCTTCTCTCACTCACCTTATTACACTTCACTCACTCCTTCTCTCACTTCCTCTGTTCTCTCACATTCTCATTCCCTTTCCCTCACTCTCTGTCTCTTAGCTTCAGTCTCTCGATCCTCTTACTCTCTCACTCTTCTTCCGTCATCCTTACTCCCTAAAACTCACCCACACTCCCTTACTTATCTTTCTTTGCTCTTTTACTCATTAATGCTGGTCCAGAGATACTGTATTGGTTTCATTGGCCTATTTACAAGCCGCGTGCACAATGTTTAACATTAATGCTGGTCCAGAGATACTGTATTGGTTTCATTGGCCTATTTACAAGCCGCGTGAGCAATGTTTGACATTAAATTCTGGTCCAGAGATACTGTATTGGTTTCCTTGGCCTATTTACAAGCCGCATGCGCAATGTTTGACATTAATGCTGGTCCAGAGATACTGTATTGGTTTCCTTGGCCTATTTACAAGCCGCGTGCACAATGTTTAACATTAATGCTGGTCCAGAGATACTGTATTGGTTTCCTTGGCTAATTTTCAAGCAAATATAGCAAAGGCAACTAACTATATAGGAGCATTACATTTCACTGCCTTCTGAAACTACACAAAATGGCGGCGATAATGTACATTAGAGAGATACAGTGAGAGAAAGAAGGCATGGGATGAAGAAGAGATGTAAAATACACATTGGAGAAAATATAGTGGGAGAAGGGAAGTAACTGTGAGTAAACTTACTATGTAATACAGAAATGTTCCACTCTATACTATAAGTCTCACTTTATACCACAATCATTTCACTACTCTCTCATAAATTACAAGTAGAATAACAGAAAAATGTCTCAAACAATTTATAATGTATAAATATAAATGTATTCTTCAGAATTTTCATAATTTAGAAGTACTTCTAGCATTAATTGATCAGGAATCTCCTCATCAGAACTCTTCATAAATGACTCCTGGAACTCAACATAGTCCAAACATTCCATTAATTCAACATCCAAAGTCTCATCATTAAAATCCTCCATTCCATCTTCTCTCAAAAGAAGGTCTTCTTCATGGATAGTATTATGAATAGGATAATTTGAGACCTCAATCAAACTCTTCTCAACAAAGGTTGCAGAAATTTCAAAATTAATATTAACTGTGTCCTCATTGACATCCATATTCTTTTTAAATTTCTTGCTATAAATAGTAGAAAAAAATCACTTTAATTTATCATTTTTAGTAATAGATAATATTAAAGTAGCTTTATCAAGTATTAAATTCCCCTTACAAATTAACAACTCTCCTTTTAGAAAGCAGTAGAAGAGATAATACTAAATTTCACTCCAGAAATAGAACACCAAAAATTCCTCACAAATGTACCTCAAAGAGTACTATCACAAAATGGCTGTGTTTCCCTCTCATTAGAGACCCATTTCATTAGTAGAAAACCAATGAAACTTCATCACACACAAATTCAAAACCAAAGAAACATTTTAATTGGTTGTAGATTTCATAAGCTAATTGGCTCTTGAGTGTCTGTAAACATTCTAAATGGTCTGCATAGTCCGCCATCTTGTGACTCTGAAGAACAGAGACACAAGAGGTGAAAAATAAATGGGGAAATAATTAAAACGGGGCAGAACAGACACCCTCTGACCCCCTAGGTTTTCTGAGGGGGGCCTAGAAGGACCCTGACAGGCAAAAAAACTTTTTTTTTTTTTAAATAAAAATTCGCGGGGTAAGCGCTCGGTGCGCTCCCGGGTGCGCTCTCCGGTACGCGCACCCGGGAAAATATGTAAAAAAATATATATATACATTTAATAAATGTTTTTAAAAATATATATATATAATTAATTGTTGTAAAAAACAGCTAACAAAAAAAATAATCGTAGGTTACAAAGTCGATATACAAATGAATTAGCTTTTAAAAAACCTTTGAAATTCACAAAAAAAACCATAGGTTTCACAATCGTTATAGTTAGGAATTAGCTTTTAAAAAACCTTTGAAATTCACTGAAAAAACATAGGTTTCACACTCGTTATAGCTAGGAATTAGCATTTAAAAAACCTTTGAAATTCACTGAAAAAACCATAGGTTTCACACCAGGTATAGTTAGCTGAACAGTTTACTCATACAAAACCATTGAAATTCCCACGTTATAGTTAGTTGGACTCACTATAACTCCCGCGCCCGCAATCCACTGTCATTGAGATGTCACCAGTGATGTCATCAGTGATGTCATTTGAGATGTCATCAGTGATGTCACTGACCATGTCATGAATGATGTAATATGTGACATCATCAGCAGTGGATTGCGGGCATGCGAGTTATAGTGAGTCCAACTAACTATAACGTGGGAATTTCAATGGCTTTGTATGAGTAAACTGTTCAGCTAACTATAACTGGTGTGAAACCTATGGTTTTTTCAGTGAATATATATATATACATATATATATATATATATATATATATATATATATATATATTACCTACTGGCGGTCGCCAGTAGGTATATATAGTTAGGATTTTTTCCCTATGGCATTTTTGAAAATTCTATGTCTAATAACTTTGGCGTTTGTGGACGGAATCGGCTGAAATTGTCAGGAAAATGGCACATTTTGTTTCTGAGCAGCCCCTGAAAATTTGGGGGGGTTCGTCAAGGGGGGGCCGAGAAAAAAGGGGGGTCCCAAAACGCGTTTTTCCCATGTTAATTTCCATAGGGCGGTTGGACTCACTTTTAGCTCGAACGGCTGAATGGATTTGCACGAAACTTGGCAAAATTGTAGGGACTGTTAGCCCGATGTGCCTTTGCTAGGTCTCAATATATGTGCTTCAGTGGATTTTGAGAAATTAACGTTTAAATCAAGATATATATCTGTAACAGCGCTCCGGGCAGCGATCCGGTCCGCTTACTTTTCGCGAAACGGAACTTTGCGCGCAGAAAGCTGATTGGCTCTCCGGTGTCTGTCAACATTCTAAACAGTCTGGAGTGGCCGCCATCTTATCTCTCGGTAGGATCGAGAGAGAAGAAGAGGTGAAAAACGAAGGGGGAATTTAATGAAAGGGGGCAAGGTATACCCCTCTTGACCCCCTAGGATTGTTGTTGGGGTTATTAAAGGGTCCCGTGGGGAAAATAAAAAAAAAATGATTTTTCACGGTAGAAGCGCTTCACGGGCCGCGAACTGGGCCGCAAACTGGTAGCGAAACGGGAATTCGCCATTTTGTGCTTCGTTTTAATTGTTTAGAGACAAAAATTATCGCCGCACATTGGCCACAATGCATGAATATCGCTGAAAAGTCAGCGATATTCATGCATTATCCAGCAAATGCTCTTAGCCATGTTATCCACCTTCCATTGGATAACAGAAAGCTGATTGGCTCTCCGGTGTCTGTCAACATTCTAAACAGTCCGGAGCGGCAGCCATCTTATCTCTCGGTAGGATCGAGAGAGAAGAAGAGGTGAAAAACGAAGGGGGAATTTATTGAAAGGGGGCAAGGTATACCCCTCTTGACCCCCTAGGAATGTTGTTGGGGTTATTAAAGGGTCCCGTGGGGAAAATAAAAAAAAAATGATTTTTCACGGTAGAAGCGCTTCACGGGCCGGGAACTGGGCCGCAAACTGGTGGCGAAACGGGAATTCGCCATTTTGTGCTTCGTTTTAATTGTTTAGAGACAAAAATTATCGCCGCACATCGGCCACAATGCATGAATATCGCTGAAAAGTCAGCGATATTCATGCATTATCCAGCAAATGCTCTTAGCCATGTTATCCACCTTCCATTGGATAACATGGCTAAAAACTGCTCTGTGCGTGAGCTCTTTTTTTTTTTTTTTGCTGCGTGACGTTTGTTAACGTTCGATTCGATGGAAATCAGGAAGTGTTGACCACCATTTTGTCACTGCGAGTAAATATTTTGTTATAAATGAATCCTTATTGATAAACATTGTCTGCGCCATCTTGCGTTTTTGTCCAATGCCACAATTTTGTCGTGCACGGCAGCCATTTTAGATGCCTTGACCAGGGCCACTCTCTGCACGCCGCCGATCCTCAGCATGGCTCCCCACCCTCGCAAGCATCTCCCCCACGCACTGGCCACCCCCGCTCTTTCTCTCATGCATGGGCCATATACTTCCCCCCATCTGCGCTGCTCTTCTCTGAGAATCACACCCTGTGCCCGCCCGACACCTCCCTTTCACCCTATTCACTACCGCACCCTCTGACACTCCTCTTCCTCTGTGTCCGATTGTCCAGGCCGGACCTAGGCTATCACCTAGCCCTGCGGATGTAGTTTATGGCCCCAGCTGTAGAGTATCCAGACATGCCAACCCTCCCGATTCAGGCGTGAGACTACTAATTTCAGTGCTAGTCTTCCGCCTCCCGATTCCTGCAAGCAAAAACCCGGGGGCATATTACCAACAACTAGCGATAATTTTTGTCTCTAACTTGTTTAGAGACAAAAATTATCGCCGCACATCGGCGAATTTTATCGCACATAAACCTCGCTATTAGCAAGGTTTATCGCAAATGCGATAAAAAACGCCCGCAATGCATGAATATCGTTGAAAAGTCAGCGATATTCATGCATTATCCAGCAAATGCTCTTAGCCATGTTATCCACTTCCCATTGGATAACATGGCTAAAACTGCTCAGGGCAGGTGTTAGGTTTTGGAGATATTGGCGCTTAGCGCGAATATCTCCAAAAGTTGGTAATAGGAGATAGCGATGGTTAGGGACTGTTTCCAGTCGCTAAAATCTTGGCACGCCCACTTTGCATGTCATTAGTGATAAATATCACTGATATGCAAAGCGGGGCCCAAGATGGTCGCTATCTCCTTTTAGCTGTCACTAACTGGTGTTAGCGACAGCTTGGTAATAGGGAGATAATTTTATCTCTTTTTTTTTGGCTTTTAAAGCCAAAAAAGCGGAAATAACCCCCCTTGATAATATGCCCCATGATTTCTCGGGGGTTTCAGCTGACAGGGCTTGGTATTGTGTTACGTGCTAATTCTTCCAGGAAACGTCAGAGGGTCGATGCAGGGGTTCTAGAAGGGGTGATAAACCATTTAAGCCTCATGAACAAGCGCATGGTCTTTTAAAGATTTATGAAGTACTCGGGGCGGCGGTGTGTGTGTGCCCTCTTTCAGGAGCGGGCGGGGGGGGCACTGCCAGCAACTTGCCAGGCCAGGCAGTGTTCAACACGTGCATCACCCTTTCTCTGCCTGCTATTGCGCTCCATGCTTCGGAAAGGTAAGAAAAAGAACGTGCATTTGAGTTTGAAATGTCCGATCTTGTAGCAGTACACTTGCAAAGCCCACACATGACAATAATCCGATTCAAGGCCCCATTCACCCGATTTTTTAAACATATATAGCACTCCAACAAAGTTAGATTTTAAAACTTTATTAACATTTAACTATAATGAACGGAACAAAAACTGTAAAAACATTTAAACATTTTTCACCCAAAAAAGCAACAATGGTCAGAAGCTGTCTTTTGTGCGAATAGTCCCAAGGCAGCACAACGTGCAGAGTTCTGGACGGCACCCAGGTGATGTCGCCTGGGTGCCGCACTGGTTTTGGTATCCTACAATGCTGCTCCGAAAATTGGCGTGGGGCGTCCCGGGTGGTGCGGGGGGAGGCCTCGTCAGTAGCGGTCTGTTGTGCGAATAGTCCCATGGCAGCAGAACGCGCTGAGATGTTGATGGCACCCAGGTGATGTCCAGTAAACTGCTGCACTGGTTTTGGTATCCTACATTGCTGCTCCGAAAATTTGCGTGCGGCGGCCCGGGGGGGGGGGGGCGCGTGGGGGAGGCGGCGTGAACGGGCCTCCCCAGGTGGCGGCCATCCAGCTGAGTTGCGCCCGCTCTTGCGGCTACAGCGTCTCGCTCACCATGTTGTTGAGCTGCTCCCACTCTTGCAGTGCAGCGATAGGCGCCTGCCACATGACTCTTAAAATGGCGGACGGCTCTTCGGTTTTGGGCCTGGTCCACTGAAATGGCCCTGGGACACCTTGGAACTCGGACGCTTGCCTGCTAGGGCTTGGGCTCCATTCTCAAAAAGCGTCCCCTCAGCCGTGAAGATTCTACAAAAGTCTTGGGGGCCCCCGACTCCCGCAGGCTTCCGGTGGGGAGCGGCTGCCATGATTGCTCGCGGAATGACCACGACGGAGCCACGAGATGGTGGTGCTCTCATGCTGACGCCAGCTTCAGTCTGAATGATCCAGAAACAAGGTGGGGCTTTCATCGTTTGGGAAAAAAAAATGTTCTAAACCAATGAAAAGTGTTATTTTTAGGTCATATGACCAAGCCTTCCATCTTTAGGAAACCAAAAGTAAAATGATCCAATGAAAAGTTTTATAAACAAGTCACATGACCTGTTATGCGGCATAGGGCTACAAAAAGCGTAGAAAATCCGTTGGCACGTGAGGCAGCGTCAGTAGCGGACCGATGTGCGAATAGGCCGAAGGCAGCACAACGCGCTGAGATCCGGATGGCACCGAGGTGGTGTCAAGCAAATTGCCGCACTGGTGTGGCCATCCTACAATGCTGCGCCGAAAGACGGCGTGTCCAGCTGAGTTCCGGTCACTCTTGCGGTACAGTGAGTCGAACGTGCTGAGATCCGGATGGCACCGAGGTTGTGTCCAGCAAGTTGCCGCACTGGTGTGGCCATCCTACAATGCTGTGCCGAAAGTCGGCGTGGGGTGCCCCGTTGGCTTATGAGGTGATGTCAGTAGTGGACCGATGTGTGAATAGGTCGGAACCAGCACAAGGCGCCAAGATCCGAATGGCAAGTCCTGGATATTGAGTGCCATAGTTGAGAGTTCTGAGCAGTGCTTGTAAGACTATCTGAAGCTTATTTGCACCTGCTGCAGCTTCACTGTTGCCCAAGGTGGTGTCCAGCAAATTGCTGCAGTGGTGTGGCCATCCTACAATGCTGCGCCGAAAGACGGCGTGTCCAGCTGAGTTCCGGTCACTCTTGCGGTACAGTGAGTCGAACGCGCCGAGATCCGGATGGCACCGAGGTTGTGTCCAGCAAGTTGCCGCACTGGTGTGGCCATCCTACAATGCTGCGCCGAAAGACGGCGTGACCAGCTGAGTTCCGGTCACTCTTGCGGTACAGTGACTCGAACGCTCCGAGATCCGGATGGCACCGAGGTGGTGTCCAGCAAGTTGCCGCACTGGTGTGGCCATCCTACAATGCTGCGCCGAAAGTCAGTGTGGGGTGCCCCGTTGGCTTATGAGGTGATGTCAGTAGTGGACCGATGTGTGAATAGGTCGGAAGCAGCACAAGGCGACCTGCACTGTTGAGCTTTTTTCAATGCCTGTTTTTTGTTGTTTCCCCTCCATTAAAAACAAAAAAAATATATAAAACTGTGCAAAAATACAAAAAAATGTTTAGAAAAGCAGTGCTTGTAAGACTGTCTGAAGCTCTTTTGCACCTGCTGCAGCTTCACTATTGCCCTGGTGTGGACAAAGATCGCCCATGACTTAGGCTGATTGAGAGTTTGTAGAAAAATGGCTTCAGATTTTCCACATATTACTCTTCAACATTCTTCCTAAATGTAACAATGTGAGACTCACTAGGAGAACGGCTGTTTATCTTTCCTTTCAAAATGCTGCCAACAATATTTTCTGAATGGAAGACACCATCTTGTAGCATAATGGGCCGAAAGGGGTTCTGGTCTGGCCGATTGTTGGTGGAGACATTTTGACTATATCTTGGACCTGCTCGGCCTCGCCCAAAATGGCGCCGGTATAAATGGGACTCGTAACTCCTTGCCCGCAAATGTATATCTAGAAAATTTTATTGTAAGTGGCCCTGTCTTATTTTAATTACAAAATGTACGTCCACCGATTCCGCAACTGTTAGACACCTTAGTTCTTGCAACCTAATGGCCCGCTCGTTACGTTCCTCTACAGTGTAAATGTCTCCTCATCATATACGATTTCAGTTTGCTCCGTGGCCGGCCCAGGTGGTTATAGGCCCGTATTTGTATACTGACATTTTCACAATAAAGGTTTTTAAATCAAACACGGTAGTAGTATTTACATTGGTAAAGTTTTTACTTTTAGTCACTGTTTTCGAATCAGTAAAAGGCAAGTGAAATAAAGCAGTCCAATTACATGACGGATAAAAGGTATAATATGTAGGAACGTAGTAAAGATAAATGGTCAAGGGCAGTTGTGTTTTCCACTCCTGCAACATAAAGTGATCGATAAGAATCTGATAATCAGGCGTATCGGCGACTAAGACAGCAGGCCCAGTCTCTTTTACTCAACGGCTCCGTCATGGAACGAAGAAACGCCCTTTTTCTCGAAAAAGGAATATATTTTACTTGCAGGACAGTTGTAAATTTTCCGGGAAAGTACATTAGCCTGGAATATTATAACATATATGTTTTAAAAAAAATAATGTTCGAAAAAAATAAAAAGCGTAATTTTTAGGTCATATGACCAAGCTTTTCATCATTAAAATAACAAAAGTAAAATGAACCAATGAAAAGTTTTATTAACAAGTCACATGACCTGTTATGCTTACGTTACGCGCTGCGCGCCGCGCCCCGGATCACTTCCGGGTGCGCTAACGCGGCGTGTCATATAACGCATTACGCGACAACGTAGGTCAAGAATATAGTCAAAATGTCTCCACCAACCAGCGTTCGGAACACAACCCCTTTCAGCAGTCCAAAAAGTTCTGTTAAATGACAATAGAGGGGACAGGCAACAAGAACCATCAGTCAAAGAGGGGAGGGCAAGTTCTTCTCTTCCGAGTCATGTTGGGGTGCTACCGGAACTGATCGAATTGGTAGTCTACAGTGTTTCTGGATGTTTCAGACTAAAGCTGGCGTCAGCATGAGAGCACTACCATCTCGTAGCTCCGTCGTGGCCATTCCACGAGCAATCATGGCAGCCGCTCCCCACCAGAAGCCTGCGGGAGTCGGGGGCCCCCAAGACTTTTGTAGAATCTTCACGGCTGAGGGGACGCTTTCGAGAATGGGACCCAAGCCCTATCAGGGAAGCGTCCGAGTTCCAAGGTGTCCCAGGGCCATTTTAGTGGACCAGGCCCAAAACCGAAGAGCCGGCCGCCATTTTGAGAGTCCTGTGGCAGCCGCCTATCGCTGCACCGCAAGAGCGGGAGCAACTTAACTACATGGTGAGCGAGACGCTGTAGTCGCAAGAGCGGGCGGTAAACAGCTGAATGGCGGAAGAGGCACAGTGTAGCAAAAGCGGGCGGAATGGCAACTAAAACGGTAAAGGGGCGCCCCACTACAGCGTGTCTTCAGGTCAAACGGATTGTGGGACAAAGTCCAGAATAGAAGAGTCATCAAAAGGCAAAAAGTTCCGCCGGACCCCGGGAGCCGGCCGCCTATGTCGGGGGCGATCTCAGGCTACACCAGTGCTATAAGACTTGGGGAGGGGGTCGGAGCCAAGCGTCTTCTCCGAGTCCGTGTCATCACACCGCCCCTCGGAGGCCTCCGTCAAGCGGTTTAGGGAGGTACCATATAACATTGTTTTCAAATGCAGTCAGGTCCACAAACGACCCTCACTTACTTTGAGAATAGTGAAGCTGCAGTAGGTGGAAATAAGCTTCAGACAGTCTTACAAGCACTGCTTTTGTAAACGTTTTTTGTTTTTTTTGTATTTTTGCACAGTTTTATATTTTTTTTTTGTTTTTGATGGAGGGGAAACAACAAAGCACAGGCATTGAAAAAGGCTCAAACTCAGAACTCTGAACTATGGCACCCAATATCCAGGACTTTCCATCCGGATCTTGGCGCCTTGTGCTGCTTCCGACCTATTCACACATCGGTCCACTACTGACATCATCTTATAAATCAACGTTATGTAAATAGTTATTTAATAAAATGTTTTACCCTGTTTCTTTGCTGGTGTGTTGTCTATATTTTTAATATTTGCATAGGGTTTGTCGTTATTTTGGGCGGGATGGGTGACGGAGCCGAGCTGTCTTGCAGCCCTCATGAAATCAATCAAATGGAGAGACAAGCAGGCAGGACGGATTACAACGGGGGTAAAGGTAGGCATGAGCGGATTTTGCGGATTGGCAATCCGCGAATTTGCAGATTTGCGAACTCGCAATCCGCAAAATCCGCGAATTCCCGCGAATTTGCGGATTTTTTTTTTTTTGTGTTCGCCCGTGTTTCTGCCAGTTCGCGAGGGTTTTTACAATTTCGCAATTTGCGAACTTACCTGTCGGGTCGCAAGTTTTGCGAACTTGTTGTTTCTACGTGTCCAACCTGTTTGGGACACTCTTCTTCATCACTGCCACTCTCTGTCACCACTGCCACTCTCTGACTACTCATGCCACCCTCTGGCCCACCCATGCCACCCTCTGTTTCATCACCACACCCTCTGGTTGTCCAGTGTACATTATTTTCGGCAAAGCAAAGCACACCTTCCCTGCCTCAAGTGACCTGAATTAATTTGGGGCTGATTAATGTGTCACAGAATATTTTTTTAGCTGGCACCTGCTTCCTTAGTGCGCCCTGATTAGTGATCTTTTGCACTTGCTAAGTGCTTTCATTGTTGCAAAATTAGTTACAACACCTGCCCTGCCCCAACTGACAATAATGAATTAGGGGCTGATTAATGGATTTTAACTTCCAGCCTGGCTCCTGCTTGTCTCCCTTAGCTGTAATTCATGACCTTTGTGGCATATGTGTAACTATTCTGAGGTTCAGAGCAGGGTCACATAATAGTTTCAACTGGCAACTGAACTCTGGAGGGGCCCCTCAGGAAGCACTACAGGAAATGGCTACTAATGATGTGCCTGAACTTTTGAACCTGGTAAGTAGTTACTTTCAGTTTTGCTTAGATCATATTTCTGCAATTTCGCACTTATTCGCGGGGCGCGAACTCACGCGAACAGTGCGAGCAGTGCGAGCAAAATCCGCTGCTCGCGGATTTGCGGATTTTGCAGGAAATTCGCAAATCTCGCGGATTGCGGATTTCCCGAAAATCCGCAAAATCCGCGAGCGGAACGGATTTTCCGCCCATGCCTAGGTAAAGGCCTGCGTTAACTACTCTTCACTATCTGCAAAGAGAGAGTACTACTAAGAGAAAAGAGGGGAGGGGGCAGCGTTCAAAGCACATCAGCGTGCATAAATACGAAAATGTTTTTATCTATCACGTACTTGACATTTTAAAGCTTTTCATATTTGCTATTAAAAAACCAATGAAATTCACAGAAAAAACCATAGGTTAAAGTCGATATATAGTTAGGAATTTGCATTTACAAAACCTTGAAAATTCAATGAAAAAACCATTGGTTTTAGGCCATATATAGTTAGGAATTTGCATTTACAAAACCTTGAAAATTCAATGAAAAAACCATTGGTTATAGAACATATATAGTTAGGAATTTGCATTTACAAAACCTTATTTAACTCGCATAAAACCATTGAAATTCCATATATAGTTATAAGCGCTAACTATATATCGCGCACCCGCAATCCACTGCTGATGATGTCACATATTACATCATTCATGACATGGTTAGTGACATCACTGATGACATCACTGATGACATCTCAAATGACATCACTGATGACATCACTGAAAACATCTCATTTGACATGACTGATAACATCACTGATGATATCATTCATGTGATAATACCATGAACCTCTTCAGACTCTAATATAATCTTAGATACAATCAGTGTAAACAGACAGTCACAGACTGTCACTCATCCATGGAGTTACTCACACACCTAGTCAGTTATGCCAAAAATCAATCACACCTCCATTTTCTCAACTATACAGTTATACACACCTTACTTATTCAAACATATACTAACACATATTTACTTTACTGTCTTATACAATCTCTGATACATGTTCACAATGATCCATACAGCCACTCACACATTCACTGGCTCTTATGCACAGTTATTTATAGATGTCAACTCTCACATGTACTGTGTTTTACATATGTACTTAATTTGACATGTAGCACTGAGATATCCATTCACTCACTAATACACTCATGCACAGTCAACCGCCCATACAGCTGTTTGCACATGCACTTTTGAATCTATACATATAGTGAATCAACTATTCACACATCTATGTACAGAGTCACACACCTTCCAGCCACCCATACACACACACTCAGTTTCCCATACAAATACTTGGACAACCAATCAATAACCCATACAGTTACTCATATAGCTACTGATCAACATATGCAGCAGTTTGTAGAACAACAGATATAATGATGCACAAATTAAAACAGTTTAGTCACTAACCCATGCACTCAGTGAGACACATTTAATCACTCACTCAATCAGTCAGTCAGTCATGCACCTAGTAAATCCTTCATCCAGACACTTATATATCCACTCATTCTTCAATATGTAAAACATATTTTAACTTTACAGAAACATACAGTCACTGGATGTTGTAATCAGTGATGTCATCAGTGATGTCATTTGAGATGTCATCAGTGATGTCATCAGTGATGTCACTAACCATGTCATGAATGATGTAATATGTGACATCATCAGCAGTGGATTGCGGGTGCGCGATATATAGTTAGCGCTTATAACTATATATGGAATTTCAATGGTTTTATGCGAGTAAAATAAGGTTTTGTAAATGCAAATTCCTAACTATATATGTTCTATAACCAATGGTTTTTTCATTGAATATATATATATATATATATATATATATATATATATATATATATATATATATATATATATATATATACATACACACACACACACACACACACACAAACACACACACACACACACATATATATATATATATATATATATATATATATATATATATATATATATATATATATAGTTTCAAATCCTGGATTCTGTCATACGATATCAGGCGCTGACACCGTGGGATAGCTTGACGCGTTTCGGCAGCAGAACGTCCTTGATCACAACATTTTAACACTGAGTAAGAAGTGCTATATATACAAAAGAGTGATTGGCTTGGTGGTGTCTTAGTGAGTTGCCATGGAAACGTCCCCCGTGCAGCAGTCATGGAAAAGGTATGTCCCGTTACATATGGTGAGTCATGTTTGCTCATATAGTCTTTCTTCTATAATTATTTACATGTCGACATACTGCTGGTATATATAACATAACATTTTGACTATTGGTTATAATTCTAGACCATGGTTAGATTGTGAAGTTATAACAAATGTTAAGACACATTTTATAGCAAATCTCATTTTTGTCGAGGGAAGTGACACAATTCTGGCTTTTGTTTGTGAAATACATTTCTAACAATGAAATTGCAACTAAGCGTGCCCTATGTACAGTGTCTTAGTTGTTTTACTCTTGCCCGTGAGTAGGTGTGATTACTGCATGCTATGACCTTATTTTTGCTCGTTCCTGTCATATTGCTGTTTTGTTTGAAATGTTCTCAAAAGTCGCGGCCAATGATGAGGGGCCAGTGCCCTTATTACTCCTACCCGTGTTCTATGTTTGTGTTTGACCTGGCTATTCAGAGTTTCGTACCATTTTTATGACCCGTGGGCTGGTTCGAAACCACGTCCGTATAAGTGTGCTACTTATCGATTTAATTGAGTGAATACGGATTACCTATGCACAGAAGGACACGTATGTGCGTTTTGTGTTGCCCATGTGGGCTTTGAGTTGCACACTATTCACTCAGGTCAGGATTACATTTGTGACATTGGCGCTGGTATGTGTGAGATCATACATCTCTGCACAGCAGTTTGTGGTGCAAGTTGTAAGGGCAAAAGTGGGTGTAAATTGTGCAAAAAGTTTAATAAATTATATTTACTACTGCCACCAAGTCGTAATGTGAGGGGTGTTCAAAAAAATAGGGAGGGGGGTTAACTAATAATGTTTATATCTCCCTAACACTTGTGTTGGAATTTTCATAGAGGAGTGGATTCGAGAAGGGGGGGCGCGCATTGAGTATGACGTGAGAGATCCTAAAGATGGACACTCATTGCTTCATCTGTGTTAAGGCCATTTGGGGTTTTGAAGTCAAGCAAGATGATATATCTTGACTCCATTCTCCTGAGTGCTAGTTGCCTGTTTCCGCCTCTGGCATTTTTCTTAACACTATCAATTACAAAGTATTGAATGTCTTCAGCTCTACCTCCGTGATGTGCATTGAAGTGACGTGCAACTGGGTAGGCAGGGTCATCGTTACTGATTGCCCGTAGGTGTTGAATTATCCTTACATGGACAGGATGTATGGTACTGCCTACATATCATTTGTTGCATGTGCACTGTAAGACATAGATTGCAAAATCAATTTTGCATGTGAAGTTTTCTCGTATGTCTAGTGGTGTTTTCCTAAGAGGGAGCTGGACTTTGCTTGTGTTTATGCCATACCTGCAGGCTTTGCACTTGGTGCATTTATGGAAGCCTTTTGCACTCTGGAGCCAATAGATGTTCTTTTCTATGCGTGGTATGTTGGACACTAGTTCTTCTTTCATTGATTTCGCCCTTCTGAAAGTTATCTGAGTCAGTTTGGCACATGAGGTTCCTATGGTGGGGTCGCTGCGCACTAGTGGCCAATGTCTGTGAAGGATTTTGCGCAACTGTGTGTGGTAAGCACTGTATCCTGAGATTAAACGTGGTGAACCTGCTGGTTTGGAAGGTGTGGGGTCTGCAGGTAGCTTGAAGATAAGGCTTTCCCTGCTCTTGGTGTTGCATTTCTGCTCTGCTCTACTGAGAATTCAGTTTTTATACCCTCTGGCTCGCAGTCTGTTGAACAACCCCTGTTTGGATTCCACAAAGCTATTTTGTGTGCTACAGTTGCGTCTCATCCTGAGGCATTCTGCGTAGGGGATGCTGTTGATAAGACCAGTGGGTTGGAAACTACTTGCATGCAGTATGGTGTTGCCGGCCGTGGGTTTTCTGTAGGTTTTTGATTGTATCTTGTTATTGGAGACAAACAACTCTAGAACTAGAAACATGATTGAGTGTTTGCTGGTTGTGCAGGTGAACTGTAAGTTCAGTGAGTTTTGATTTAACTCTTCTGCAAATTCGGCTGCACTTTCCTCGCTTCCCTTCCACACCAGAAAAATGTAATCTATGTAGTGACTGTAATGTGCCACATTTTCTAACATCTGTGTGCAGTGTGTTACCATGAGTACTTGCTCCTCCCACCAGCCCATATGCAAATTAGCATAGCTGGGGGCGAAGCAAGTACCCATGGCTGTCCCCTGTGTTTGTTTATATAACAATTTGTCAAACATGAATATGTTATTTTCTAGACACCACTCTGTCATCTGCAGCAGCATTTGTGTATGTTGGTAGTGTTCAAAATTCCTAGTTTCAAGGAAATAACTAATGGCATTTAGACCGTCTCTGTGTCGAATGCTTGTGTACAGACTTTGCACATCTAGTGACATGAATACATAATCACTTTGCCAATTGACATCATAGATTTTTTTCAAAAAATCTCCACTGTCTTTGGTGCATGAAGGCAGATTCCGTACATAAGTTTGCAAAACGTAGTCTATAAATTTGCGTGTATTTTCAAAAAGTCCCCCAATTGCCGATATTAGAGGCCTTCCTGGGGGGCACTGTTCATTTTTGTGTATTTTTGGGATTAGATAGAGGTGTGGGGTCACTGGATAATTGTTTTTCAAGTAATCAAACTCTTGTTTGCTGATGATTCCCGAGGTTTTCCAATCATAGAGGCTTTTGAGATACCTTTCCTGTATGCTGGCGATGTTGGTTGCACTGATTCTTATGTAGCAGTCCCTGTCTGATAGCTGCAGCAGAGCCTCTTTGTTGTACATCTCCTGTGGCCAGAGGACCATGTTTCCTCCCTTATCCAACGTCACTTCTGTCTTTGAATTTTTTTCATTACTTTTTCATACTCCATTCTTTCATTATGTCTTGTTTTCGTAAAGTTGTTGCTACTTTCCAGCGATAACTGTTTCAGATCTTTGATCACTTTGTCTGAATAGATGTCGATATTGTCTTTAGGCATTAGTGGGCAGAATGTGGATCTAGGTTTAAAAGGAGTCTTGCAGGCCCTTCCTATGTTGATGCCGGCATGGGTCGCCGCTTCCTGCGATCCCATGGTTTCCGTTTCCTCCTCAACATCAAGTTCTGCCATTTCTCTAATGAAATCCATGTCTGCTCTATTCCAATTACTGTGTGGGTCATTTATTGTTTCTTCATTGTTCGAATTGATGCCCTTTTCTCGTGTGTTAAAAAAGTATTTGCGCAATTTAAGTTTCCTTGTGAATTGATGCAAGTCTATGCGAGTCTGTGTGTAATCAAAATTCGTTCTTTTACAGAAGAGAGGCCGAGTATTAATGTTTCTTCTTCTTTGGGTGCTAAAGCTATGTCTGAGAGGTTAATAACTGTGTTTTTTGTTCTGTTGTGTCCTTCATCGTCTGTTGTTCTTTCTGTGTGTTTGTTTCTTTTGTTGTTGATTTGCGTTTGCCCCATCTCCTGTTTTTGCGCTTTTTGCTCCTTGATTTGTGGTTTTGTTTGCCCTGTAATCCTGGCATGGTTGTCGTGGCCTGAGACTTTTCAGGCGGTCTTCCCTTAAAAAAGCAAATTCTTCTACGGGTGTTGGAATTGTGCGTGCTTGGCCTGTGTTGCCGGTAATCCCGGGGTCTGATTCGGCTCCTGAACTGACATCGGATTCACTTGGCCCTGATTCCTCATGCATGTCGTTGTCTGTTGTTGGTAGTTTTCGTTGCCTGATATTGTCAAATTTGCGAGAAAACGTGTAAATTCTGCCTTTAAGATAATCATTTCTGTCGCGTTGAAATGTATGCGCTTTCCGTTCTTTTATAGTTTGCTCGTATTTTACAACTCTGTTTTTTATTTCCACCATACTTTTATTTATTTAATCCTGGTTCGGACTTTCTTCCAACTGTTTTCTCACTGTTTCTAATTTGGCCAAGAGTTTCTCACGATCTGATGAGGCGTATTTGATTAGGAGCATGTTTTTTGAAGATTGGGCATTGTTGTCTGCCCATTCCTGTATGATGATTGACTATATCAAATGAACTTAGATCTTTTCTCTCAGGTTGCAGGATCTCGACATTCTTTGTCGAATACAGATTAAAGGACCCAGGTTCAGGAGCTCCCATCATGGGGATCCCCAAACATTTCATCTCTGTGTCTGAAGCTGGTGAGCTCACATTGTAAAGATTTATCTCATCCAGGTATCAACCCTTCATACAATATGTTGGCTTCACCTAACATGTTAATACCTTTATTTTTTGACTTGCATGAACATATTTAATCAAGCAATGTGTTGTGAAATAGCATTAAAATTGGAATTTGATTTACTTCATCTGTTGTAATCTTCTTCCAGCTACTAGGGACATTGAGCCAGTGATGAGGCTGAGCCACCTATATGGGAAGGACGGCAGGCAATCCCAGGAGTGAATCCTCCTTAAAGCCACAATACCAATGGCTGCCATTGCTCACGAAGATGAGGAGGCCAATCAATCAAAAGCTACTTGAAGAGGAGGTGCGTGATGAAGAGGAAGACATTACCGCCCCAGCTCCGAGAATCATGAAGGACACATCAAAACCTTGCAGCAGTGTTCTTCCTAAATCCCTTATGAGAATTCCCAGTCCCCAGCCACTAGCCAAGCAACCACAGCGGCTATGTCAGCTTATGCAGCAATCACTTCCACGCAGCCATCACATTACGGGCCTCTATGTACAATCTCCTACACACTCCTTCCATGAAGGTGCATCTCCTGTCTTTTCTCAATCATCTGTAGGAGAGAACATCCATGGTGAGGAGCAGGTATCCACTGTTAATACATCTCCTCCCAACAACCTCCTATGTACATCGCACTCCATGCTGGTCAATCTGCTGGTAATTTGAGATGGCCACATGTGCAGAAGGCAGAAAAGGGCATAGCCTCTAGCCAACCACTGGATCACTTTTCTACAGTTACAAACTGATGTACAGCAGGATATTTGTGCACAATGGGGGTATTCTGCATGAGATTTCAGACTCACTTAAAAGACTCCTTCAGGTTATTGACAGGTAGACCCATGCCTTGGAAAATGTTGCAAAATGTTACCAAGATATGGCATAGACGCACCAAGAACAGCTACAAATTGTTAAGAAAGAGAGTGCACAACACCCTGCTGTGGCATGGAGGTGAAAGAGGCAATCAGCAAAAAATGCCAATGTCAGTCTTCACATCTAATACATGCAGGCTTTTACACAAAGAAATCTGCACCACCTGCACCACCACCTTCACCACCTCCTCCAGTACCAACTGTATTACTGTCATAAATTGACAGCAATGGGTTCGCATTTAGCTGAAGCCATCCTGTATTTAGAAGTTATCTTATCCGCTTTGTGAAAGCATGTTGTATTTCTGGCAGCCATTTTGCTTGCAATGTGCTCTGTCCTACCTTTCTGTTAACTGCCTAGAGACAAACTATATTCAGCATCTTCCACCTTCGCACATGCCCAGAAGGGCCTAGCCAGTAGAATGTACCTGCTTCTGTAGTATAACTGTTAGGCTATTTTTGCTGCTGTGTGGAGAAGTAACTCTCCTCCCACTTTGTTGAGCAAGTAGATCTTGTATGCCCAACTTAGTCATTTTGCATGCTTACATGAGCCAGGACTACCCCTTGCATTTATGCTTACTATGTCACCCTAAGCATATATAAAGTCCCAGTTTTCTGTACTCCTCAGACTGCCTCATTCAGTTGCTAAGGCTTCTGTGTGACGTAGTCTCACTCATTTGAGGTTAATAAAAATGCTCTTTTATATTTCCGCTTCTGTGCCAATTTCTTCTTTGTTGGTTTAAAAGGAGCAAGTATCAGTGGGACCACTAAGAAGGTCAATTGATTTCTTCATTACCACCTGCATGACCTGCAACACCTTCTACACCATTAGCACCATCACATTCAGCACCAACTGCAGTGTCACGTGCAGTACCAGCAACACCTCCACAACCACCCAGAACACGTTCACAGACTTATAGACACCTACCATCACCAATGCGTAGGCAGAGTAGTAGGAGAAAACCCAAGTAAATAGTGTGTGCACTATTGTTCTCACCTTGTCCTTTAAATAACAATTTGATCAGTTTTAATTTTTGCATTATCAAAGGAGATATAGAAAGCTTTTAAACAACAGTTCGACATTTCCTTAGAAGGACATAGACTGGGACCATTATTACTATCCAGCACACAATCGTATAACTATCTCGGTGTATGGCTTAGTGAAACAGGTCGGCCACAAGTCCACTGACTCAAGCTCCAGTAGAAAGGCAAAATGGTTACTTATGCCATCTGTAAACTCAATGCCACTTTGGAAAGTCTAACCACTATGGCTATCCAACGTGTTCTGAGGGCAAAATTGCTACCTTCCCTCAATTATGCCATACAGGCGTTTCCAGGCAAATTGGCACAAGACCTTGAAAAAATCAACTGTGCAGCATATAAAAAACTATTTTACCTTCCATCATGCATAAGGAACACTCTAATTCGCTTGGAATTCAACCTTAACTGGCAATCTTTGGAAGAGCTGGCAAGTTTGGCAAAATATTTTTACTTAACCACCTTAGCACCAGAGAACTCAATGAAGTCTGTTATAAATAAAACATTTAAAAACCCAGGTACCCGTGGTCAGAGAGCCTGGCTTCAGCCAAAGACCTTTTGAATCTAGCCACAGAGAACTGGGACCCTAACATAATTAAATATACAACTATTAAACCTGCAATAAAAAAGGAAGTAAGATCTCGTTCTCTAAAACTGGACATAGAAGCTTTGACAGCCAGAGGCTTCCATGAGACCCAAAGCTCTCTTTATATCTTACATGCCCACAAACCACATAATGTACAGCCGCTGGGTAGGCAAGCCCTACAAAGGATTCTTGCAGCTAGATTGCATGTGCTTCCGTTAAAACACCTGTACCCTTCACTCAAAACAAGACCAGCGATCACGGAGTGTTGCCTTTGCCAATATAAGCGAGAAACATTGACACACATCTTATTATGTTGTCCCGCCCTGCTATTGGTCCGTAGAATTCATCTGAGGCCCATCCTACTCCAACTGGGATTGCGGATGACAAAGGAGGCAGTCCTTCAGCTATACTTGTTGGATACGGTGAAGCACATGGCCAACTTTGCCAAATTCATCTACCACGCTCGACAAGCTCTAATGGACAAGCCAACTACAGTACAACATGCGATTTATCTGGAAGAAGGCCCCATGTATTCTGACCACCACCAGGAGTAGAAAAAGGAACAAAATTGACTGCACTTTTAAAAATGTAATAAAAATATCAAATGGTGGTATTATGCCTATCCCCTATATACATGTTATTTTATTTAATTTTAAAACATCTCTTTTATATATTGATTGCTCTCTTTTTGTATTGGTTTTTATTAATCACACAAATAAAAAGTATTCATTCATTCATTCATTCACATAGAATGCACCATACAGTATTTTCACTAGATTCAAGAATCAGATTTGTTTAGGATTTACATTTTTTATATATTTCAATTAAATGTTCAAAATGTATAGTTTTAGTGTTTGTACACAAAAAATGTCATATAGAAGGACCCAAAATAAAATAACAGAATGGAGGTACTTGGAGGGGTGTTGGGCAAATTATGAAAACTTTAGAAAGTGTCAAGGGAACCAGTCAATATACAAAGGGAAAAAAATAAATGTCCTTAGTCCCAAGCTAGTTCTAAATCGAGGGGCATATTTATGAGCCCCTTGCACTGCCATAGTATTTCTTTTTGTGACGCTCCAGCAGGGCAAACCACAAAATCATATTTATGAGGCCACACAAAACCACTTTGCGTTGCTTTGAATGGCCTCATGGATGTGGAGTAAGGTAAGGTAAGTGTACATCCCTGCGTTGCCTTACTCTGTGCTAGAGAGTTGTTTCAGTGGGTATTCCCACATAACACCAATGGATTTTGATGCTTCCCCAGATTTACAAGAGCATGTAAATCTAGGAATGCACCAAGGGAAGGTGCAACGAGGAGAAATAACTTTATTTCTCTGTGTTTTTCCTCTTTTGATGTGTGCGGCATTCTGCAGCACACATCGAAAGTGGAGAAAAAAAACCAGGATTGTTTTTGTGTAGAAAGGTGCCTCTTCCCACACAAAAACAAACCTGCTGACAACAGAGGCACTCCTGCCCCATGGTGAAAGGGTACCTGTGTTTGTGCTAGGTTGCAGACATGGTACCAGCAATGGGGGAAAGACAGGAATGCACTGTATTAGATAAATACAGTGCAATCCTGCTACTTCACTTTGATGTAGGGCAGCACAACAAGATGACTTGCTCCTCTGCCTAATTCCCATAAATCTGCCCCTTAGTGTCCACTGTCAAATTATAAAAATGAAGTCAGACCCCCCAAGTGAGTGGATGGATCCCAATCAGAGCTCTGCTTGGGGGCAAAATTCACTAACGATCATCATTCTCGACCTGATTCACAAAGGTAGACTTACTCTTTGGTGTAAAATTATGCTTTTTTGTGAATTTTATGAGTTGTATATTTATGACTGCCTATGTTTTATGTGTGGGGTCTCTGCCAAAAGTGCAGAGTCTCTGCCATGAGTGGGGACTCTGCACTCGTAAAGATACTACTCGTAAAATTCCTTTGCGAATTGCAAACAAATCATACACTTATGCCTCAGTGAAAGTTTACCTTTGTGAATCAGGTCCTCAGCTTTTAATATAATGTCTTCTGACATGGACATCAATTGGCTGGCCGATGCAGGAGCCAACATGCCACAGGAAGAAGGACCAGGATGAGTAGCAGGGAAAACAGCAAGAAAAAATAAACTAGGAGATGGGACTACAGGAGGTGGGTCTAGTTGGGAGGCAGACACAAACCAGTAGCTACAGTCAAGGAGGTGATGGCACCAGTCAAAGTTTGTAGCGGCCCAGTTATCGGCTATCTGGGCATCCAGACCTCTCTCATAAATTCCTGTATGTCCAGAGAGAGAGCTCCCTGAGTTGTTTTAATTGACATCATCTCTTCCTTGAAAGTAGCCACTGGGACAGACTCAGTTGGAAGGGATTGGTTAGCACAAGAGCGGTGTAGGATGACAGGGGCAGAATTATCCCTCAACGTTTGGCCTTCCAGGCAGGCGCTGGAAGAGAGAAGAAGATGCAAGGATTGCAGCTGAGTTCCTGATGGAATGGGGGCCTCTGTTGTTGTGTGGCGTTTTAGGCTCCGATTGAATTTTCCCGATTCATGCCCTCATTTAGGTACAATTCACGTTGCCCTTATATAGGCATAGAAATCAAGCCCTTATTTAGGCATAGCCCATGCTACCCAAATACAGGCATGGCTACTTCCATCCGTTCACCAAGCGTCACAACGATTTCTTGGAAAACCAGCTTAAGCCATTAGGGAACTTCCCCTTGCTTGAATATTGATTTCTCCAAGATCTCAGTTTCTTTACAATGAACAACTATTCCCCAGGGGTTCCTTCATGACATTCATATGCCAGACTTTACGTCAAACTATGGCATTCCTAAACACCTTCAAGGTGTAAATATACCTTCACTTGCTATAGCAAGATACGGTGGTTCGGAGCAGTTCGAAGACCTTCTTGCCCGACGCAGCTCGCTACAGCAAGTGCCGAAGGAAGCCGACTCTCCAGCTGACACACTGATCAGGAAGCTGCTTTTCTCCTGCCGAGAATCCAGCTCCAGTATTTCCATCTCCCTTTGCGGGGTGTTGGGAAATCGAGTCCAAAGACAGAGATACCAGACCTCATTCATTCTAAGGTATGGAGCTGATTAGAACCTAGAGAAACCTTTGGAAGATTCTTGGCCAACACTAAACCTATGCAAAAGACCATACTTACTTCTTCCCTCGTACTAGACCTAGGTTAGGTACATTGGGGTAGGCGTATTTTAGAAGCACCAGTTGAGTATTTTAGTCTATGTTATTTATGTATGTATTTTTATATGGCTTAGAAACCATACAATGCTCTTACAGCATCATTTCATATTACTGTTTTCGCTGTATGCATTATACTTTGCAGTCTGCCTAATGATTGTAGCAGTTCACTTCTCTTGCATGAGAAAGAAGACTGTTCAATAAACCCTTTTTATTGAAAACGCCCAGCTCACTATTTCTCTGCAACTCTGTAGAAACGAAGCATGCACGATTGACTAAGTGAACTAGTTATATATTGTTTCCACGACTCTGAGAGATATATTCTTATTCTTGGGAAACAAAGTTGTCATGTTTATGCGGTTATCAGAAACTAATCCCTTCTTGTGTATTCAAGAAAGTTTCTAGTGACCTCTGAATTAGCTGGCACACACACAATTAAGTTTAGTATATTCGAGGGAGACCTATTGACATAAGACGTACGTCAAATCTATAGGATATAATATTCCAATGCGCAGAGCCTATTGGGAATATAGGAATTGTACTACATGGCCCCCAACGTTTGGTAAGGCACTAATTTAGCGCTAGATACTAAAGTAACTCAGTTGTGCTTTTCTCAGAGACCCCTTTTTCCGTAAATACTCCAATAGACGTCTGGAGTGGGTAAAAGGATAATATCCACCATAGCTGAGTAGGACGAAAATCCTATGTATTAGTTTTTGGTTTATTTAAAGTTGAAGGATACAGTGTTCCAAAATATTGTGCACCTTATCTTTGTTTCCTTGAAACTTGCTCTGCAAACTTTTAGTCAACAAAATGGCAGACGAAGATAATCCCGGGGCCAGCGGAGCTACAGGCGACAACGCCATACAAACTTTAAAATTTACAGGTGTCCAAGAGACCGACGAGGATGCTATAAGCATTCCAGAAAATTTAAGGAAAGCCATCACTATAACCCTCATACGAAATGGCCTATCAGCAAGAGGTGGTAGGGTAGTTTTTGTGATAGAGGCACATGAATATCACCAGACAGAGGTATTCTATTCATGGATAGTCTTTCCTGAAGCAGATCCAAGAACAAAAGTGTTTCACTTCTACAAAGAAGGTGAACCACCAGAGGAATACATTCCTTTTGAGGATATAGAAACTCCACAAACATACCATGAGAATGCGCTCCGGTTTAAAGGTGCCCTAAAACATATAAATCACATTACCAGGCTTGGTCCACTAGGTAGACCAGAAGCAACATGACTAGCTTTAGCCAACTACAGAACTGACCCTGACATTGAAGCATTGTCAGACGATGAATTACAAAGTAATATGCAAAGATAAGTAGAATTACACAGTTAAAGGTCTTTGCAAAAAATACTCCTGCTCCTCTCAGAAAGAAGTGGGAGAACACTAAACAAACTTCTAAAGAGAAGCGTTCTCTATCCCGAGGTAGGTATCCTCAAAAGGAGCCCTCTGAAAGGAGGTATAACCTCAGAATAGGGATAATTTGAGAAAACCTGATAGATATCAAGATACTGATACACATTCCTCTCGTACCTTTCAGACTTCGTCACAGAAATTCAAAAGAAGAGGACGGTCAGAACACAAGGAAGAACGCGTGAAGTCCAAAGACGATCAACACGTTCAGAAAAATAAGAAAACTCAATTCACCGAAAAGAAAGTAGCAGGTCTAAAAATCAGACATGCCGAGGATCTTGAGGACACAACTCAAGAATGGGGAATGGGCCCAAACGATGTTGGACAGCGCAGCAGAAGTCAACATAGCTCGCAAGAACTTGAAGGATCATCTGGAGACAGTGGACTTGAATGAGTTCATTCAAGTTGAAACTACAGATACCAGGGTGAGTGTCCCACATAAGTTATGTGAAGTAACACTCCGGATGGAGGGGGACATAACAAGAAAAATAAGAGCACTCTTTTGGGAGCGACTTTCTAAGGGTTATGACATTCTTCTAGCTGAACAAGACTGGCCACCACAATTTGTCAAGGAATGCCCACATGGCGAAGATATCATTATGCCAGCTTTCTCCAAACACATTCCAAATCATTTAAAATATACTTATGCTAGGAAATTGGCACTTGCCCAGGCTCCTGCAATATATAAAAATCATGTGGGATGGGATGAGGATTCTCCACACCATAACATCCAGTTAAAAAATCAACCAACTACACAAAGGCAGTACCCAGTTAAGCACAAAAATAAAAAAACAGGTCAGGGAGATATTAGATCAACTTGAATACCAAGGGGTGATTGAAACATGCACATCGTCAATGAACAATCCTTTGTTTCCTGTCTCCAAAAGAGACAATACATATTGTCTAGTATTGGATTACAAACATTTAAACTCTTGTTCCAAAACCTTTGCAGTACAAAATGCACATAGTGCTGCACAAATGAATAACATTGTGCGTAAAAAGTATAAAACCACATTATTTATTTCTAACGGTTTCTTCTGTCTAAACATTGCTCCAGAAAGTAGGTACTTGCCCGCTTTCTCAAATATGGGGATACAGAGTAACTTCTGTCGCCTCCCACAAGGATTCAAGACTAGTCCAGGGTTATTTTCAGCCAGAGTAACAGATTTACTACAAGCCTATGATGATGAGGCATTATCATATGTAGATGACATCTATCTAACAGACGTTGACTTGGATAGGCACTTGAACAGGGTGAACACCATCATTCTTGGCTTCGCCTCTGAAGGGTATAAATTCAATTTTAAGAAATCAAGAATTGCCATTTTAACGTCCTATTTTTAGGATATGAATTATCAAGTGAAGGCAAAAGCCTGGCAGCAAACTTTCTAGAGAAATGTGCGCTGCTCCAACCTTCAAAAACGCTGAAAAACTTACAGTTGATTCTAGGTTTCCTAAATTTCAGAAGAACTTACATTCCAAATGACGCAGAAAGGGTTAAACCTCTCTACGAATTAATCAAACCTGATTTCAAAACAGTTAATTGGACACAAAAATACACAGAAATTTTGCGTTCAGTCTAAACAGACATGTGAGCAACAAAACATTTGCAAACACGCGTAAACGTACGTAACTTAGTGATATGAATCATTCCAGGACAATTCACGTACTTAACTCTTAACCAAGGTGAAAAAGTACCTATAGCTTACAAATCACACTTGTACACACTAGCAGAAATGAAATTCACTTCAACAGAAAAAATTCCGACATCGGTTCAAATTGCAGTAGCAAAAGAGAGAGCCCTCGCACAGGGTAAGCGCATTATGGTCGTTACACCTGTACCTGCCTTTGAGGCAGTGACAAAAACGGGCATTCCAAATGAAAAAGCTTTACATCCAAGATGGATACAATGGGTTAATTCTCTTGCTGCAGCAGACGTTGAAAACGTTTTTGATCCATATTTGAAAACACAAGCTTTTCTACAATATGGATTTACAAAAGGGGGTGGTGATGAACAGAGTGTCTGAATTGAGCAGACCACTCTTACCCAGTCCAAAGATCAGGGCTTGATCCATCACCGTTATTTATCTCACTGCCCCATCCCAGCTCAGAACCTGGCTATATGCAAATCAGTCTGTCCCTGGCCCAGTGCATCATGGGAACAGGGCAGACTAAACTACCAAGCCAATTCTTTACCAGAAAGGAGACAAGCTACCGGGGACCGGTTTCTGGCATTTCAGCCTCTTCGGCCCGGCTTGCTTGAATCCTGATGGAGCAGTGAGAAAGGGACTCATGTCTGAGTATACCCTGCCACACCTATAGTGGCCAAAATCGATTTACAAAAGGGGGTGGTGATGAACAGAGTGTCTGAATTGAGCAGACCACTCTTACCCAGTCCAAAGATCAGGGCTTGATCCATCACCGTTATTTATCTCACTGCCCCATCCCAGCTCAGAACCTGGCTATATGCAAATCAGTCTGTCCCTGGCCCAGTGCATCATGGGAACAGGGCAGACTAAACTACCAAGCCAATTCTTTACCAGAAAGGAGACAAGCTACCGGGGACCGGTTTCTGGCATTTCAGCCTCTTCGGCCCGGCTTGCTTGAATCCTGATGGAGCAGTGAGAAAGGGACTCATGTCTGAGTATACCCTGCCACACCTATAGTGGCCAAAATCGATTTACAAAAGGGGGTGGTGATGAACAGAGTGTCTGAATTGAGCAGACCACTCTTACCCAGTCCAAAGATCAGGGCTTGATCCATCACCGTTATTTATCTCACTGCCCCATCCCAGCTCAGAACCTGGCTATATGCAAATCAGTCTGTCCCTGGCCCAGTGCATCATGGGAACAGGGCAGACTAAACTACCAAGCCAATTCTTTACCAGAAAGGAGACAAGCTACCGGGGACCGGTTTCTGGCATTTCAGCCTCTTCGGCCCGGCTTGCTTGAATCCTGATGGAGCAGTGAGAAAGGGACTCATGTCTGAGTATACCCTGCCACACCTATAGTGGCCAAAATCGATTTACAAAAGGGGGTGGTGATGAACAGAGTGTCTGAATTGAGCAGACCACTCTTACCCAGTCCAAAGATCAGGGCTTGATCCATCACCGTTATTTATCTCACTGCCCCATCCCAGCTCAGAACCTGGCTATATGCAAATCAGTCTGTCCCTGGCCCAGTGCATCATGGGAACAGGGCAGACTAAACTACCAAGCCAATTCTTTACCAGAAAGGAGACAAGCTACCGGGGACCGGTTTCTGGCATTTCAGCCTCTTCGGCCCGGCTTGCTTGAATCCTGATGGAGCAGTGAGAAAGGGACTCATGTCTGAGTATACCCTGCCACACCTATAGTGGCCAAAATCGATTTACAAAAGGGGGTGGTGATGAACAGAGTGTCTGAATTGAGCAGACCACTCTTACCCAGTCCAAAGATCAGGGCTTGATCCATCACCGTTATTTATCTCACTGCCCCATCCCAGCTCAGAACCTGGCTATATGCAAATCAGTCTGTCCCTGGCCCAGTGCATCATGGGAACAGGGCAGACTAAACTACCAAGCCAATTCTTTACCAGAAAGGAGACAAGCTACCGGGGACCGGTTTCTGGCATTTCAGCCTCTTCGGCCCGGCTTGCTTGAATCCTGATGGAGCAGTGAGAAAGGGACTCATGTCTGAGTATACCCTGCCACACCTATAGTGGCCAAAATCGATTTACAAAAGGGGGTGGTGATGAACAGAGTGTCTGAATTGAGCAGACCACTCTTACCCAGTCCAAAGATCAGGGCTTGATCCATCACCGTTATTTATCTCACTGCCCCATCCCAGCTCAGAACCTGGCTATATGCAAATCAGTCTGTCCCTGGCCCAGTGCATCATGGGAACAGGGCAGACTAAACTACCAAGCCAATTCTTTACCAGAAAGGAGACAAGCTACCGGGGACCGGTTTCTGGCATTTCAGCCTCTTCGGCCCGGCTTGCTTGAATCCTGATGGAGCAGTGAGAAAGGGACTCATGTCTGAGTATACCCTGCCACACCTATAGTGGCCAAAATCGATTTACAAAAGGGGGTGGTGATGAACAGAGTGTCTGAATTGAGCAGACCACTCTTACCCAGTCCAAAGATCAGGGCTTGATCCATCACCGTTGTTTATCTCACTGCCCCATCCCAGCTCAGAACCTGGCTATATGCAAATCAGTCTGTCCCTGGCCCAGTGCATCATGGGAACAGGGCAGACTAAACTACCAAGCCAATTCTTTACCAGAAAGGAGACAAGCTACCGGGGACCGGTTTCTGGCATTTCAGCCTCTTCGGCCCGGCTTGCTTGAATCCTGATGGAGCAGTGAGAAAGGGACTCATGTCTGAGTATACCCTGCCACACCTATAGTGGCCAAAATCGATTTACAAAAGGGGGTGGTGATGAACAGAGTGTCTGAATTGAGCAGACCACTCTTACCCAGTCCAAAGATCAGGGCTTGATCCATCACCGTTATTTATCTCACTGCCCCATCCCAGCTCAGAACCTGGCTATATGCAAATCAGTCTGTCCCTGGCCCAGTGCATCATGGGAACAGGGCAGACTAAACTACCAAGCCAATTCTTTACCAGAAAGGAGACAAGCTACCGGGGACCGGTTTCTGGCATTTCAGCCTCTTCGGCCCGGCTTGCTTGAATCCTGATGGAGCAGTGAGAAAGGGACTCATGTCTGAGTATACCCTGCCACACCTATAGTGGCCAAAATCGATTTACAAAAGGGGGTGGTGATGAACAGAGTGTCTGAATTGAGCAGACCACTCTTACCCAGTCCAAAGATCAGGGCTTGATCCATCACCGTTATTTATCTCACTGCCCCATCCCAGCTCAGAACCTGGCTATATGCAAATCAGTCTGTCCCTGGCCCAGTGCATCATGGGAACAGGGCAGACTAAACTACCAAGCCAATTCTTTACCAGAAAGGAGACAAGCTACCGGGGACCGGTTTCTGGCATTTCAGCCTCTTCGGCCCGGCTTGCTTGAATCCTGATGGAGCAGTGAGAAAGGGACTCATGTCTGAGTATACCCTGCCACACCTATAGTGGCCAAAATCGATTTACAAAAGGGGGTGGTGATGAACAGAGTGTCTGAATTGAGCAGACCACTCTTACCCAGTCCAAAGATCAGGGCTTGATCCATCACCGTTATTTATCTCACTGCCCCATCCCAGCTCAGAACCTGGCTATATGCAAATCAGTCTGTCCCTGGCCCAGTGCATCATGGGAACAGGGCAGACTAAACTACCAAGCCAATTCTTTACCAGAAAGGAGACAAACTACCGGGGACCGGTTTCTGGCATTTCAGCCTCTTCGGCCCGGCTTGCTTGAATCCTGATGGAGCAGTGAGAAAGGGACTCATGTCTGAGTATACCCTGCCACACCTATAGTGGCCAAAATCGATTTACAAAAGGGGGTGGTGATGAACAGAGTGTCTGAATTGAGCAGACCACTCTTACCCAGTCCAAAGATCAGGGCTTGATCCATCACCGTTATTTATCTCACTGCCCCATCCCAGCTCAGAACCTGGCTATATGCAAATCAGTCTGTCCCTGGCCCAGTGCATCATGGGAACAGGGCAGACTAAACTACCAAGCCAATTCTTTACCAGAAAGGAGACAAGCTACCGGGGACCGGTTTCTGGCATTTCAGCCTCTTCGGCCCGGCTTGCTTGAATCCTGATGGAGCAGTGAGAAAGGGACTCATGTCTGAGTATACCCTGCCACACCTATAGTGGCCAAAATCGATTTACAAAAGGGGGTGGTGATGAACAGAGTGTCTGAATTGAGCAGACCACTCTTACCCAGTCCAAAGATCAGGGCTTGATCCATCACCGTTATTTATCTCACTGCCCCATCCCAGCTCAGAACCTGGCTATATGCAAATCAGTCTGTCCCTGGCCCAGTGCATCATGGGAACAGGGCAGACTAAACTACCAAGCCAATTCTTTACCAGAAAGGAGACAAGCTACCGGGGACCGGTTTCTGGCATTTCAGCCTCTTCGGCCCGGCTTGCTTGAATCCTGATGGAGCAGTGAGAAAGGGACTCATGTCTGAGTATACCCTGCCACACCTATAGTGGCCAAAATCGATTTACAAAAGGGGGTGGTGATGAACAGAGTGTCTGAATTGAGCAGACCACTCTTACCCAGTCCAAAGATCAGGGCTTGATCCATCACCGTTATTTATCTCACTGCCCCATCCCAGCTCAGAACCTGGCTATATGCAAATCAGTCTGTCCCTGGCCCAGTGCATCATGGGAACAGGGCAGACTAAACTACCAAGCCAATTCTTTACCAGAAAGGAGACAAGCTACCGGGGACCGGTTTCTGGCATTTCAGCCTCTTCGGCCCGGCTTGCTTGAATCCTGATGGAGCAGTGAGAAAGGGACTCATGTCTGAGTATACCCTGCCACACCTATAGTGGCCAAAATCGATTTACAAAAGGGGGTGGTGATGAACAGAGTGTCTGAATTGAGCAGACCACTCTTACCCAGTCCAAAGATCAGGGCTTGATCCATCACCGTTATTTATCTCACTGCCCCATCCCAGCTCAGAACCTGGCTATATGCAAATCAGTCTGTCCCTGGCCCAGTGCATCATGGGAACAGGGCAGACTAAACTACCAAGCCAATTCTTTACCTGAAAGGAGACAAGCTACCGGGGACCGGTTTCTGGCATTTCAGCCTCTTCGGCCCGGCTTGCTTGAATCCTGATGGAGCAGTGAGAAAGGGACTCATGTCTGAGTATACCCTGCCACACCTATAGTGGCCAAAATCGATTTACAAAAGGGGGTGGTGATGAACAGAGTGTCTGAATTGAGCAGACCACTCTTACCCAGTCCAAAGATCAGGGCTTGATCCATCACCGTTATTTATCTCACTGCCCCATCCCAGCTCAGAACCTGGCTATATGCAAATCAGTCTGTCCCTGGCCCAGTGCATCATGGGAACAGGGCAGACTAAACTACCAAGCCAATTCTTTACCAGAAAGGAGACAAGCTACCGGGGACCGGTTTCTGGCATTTCAGCCTCTTCGGCCCGGCTTGCTTGAATCCTGATGGAGCAGTGAGAAAGGGACTCATGTCTGAGTATACCCTGCCACACCTATAGTGGCCAAAATCGATTTACAAAAGGGGGTGGTGATGAACAGAGTGTCTGAATTGAGCAGACCACTCTTACCCAGTCCAAAGATCAGGGCTTGATCCATCACCGTTATTTATCTCACTGCCCCATCCCAGCTCAGAACCTGGCTATATGCAAATCAGTCTGTCCCTGGCCCAGTGCATCATGGGAACAGGGCAGACTAAACTACCAAGCCAATTCTTTACCAGAAAGGAGACAAGCTACCGGGGACCGGTTTCTGGCATTTCAGCCTCTTCGGCCCGGCTTGCTTGAATCCTGATGGAGCAGTGAGAAAGGGACTCATGTCTGAGTATACCCTGCCACACCTATAGTGGCCAAAATCGATTTACAAAAGGGGGTGGTGATGAACAGAGTGTCTGAATTGAGCAGACCACTCTTACCCAGTCCAAAGATCAGGGCTTGATCCATCACCGTTATTTATCTCACTGCCCCATCCCAGCTCAGAACCTGGCTATATGCAAATCAGTCTGTCCCTGGCCCAGTGCATCATGGGAACAGGGCAGACTAAACTACCAAGCCAATTCTTTACCAGAAAGGAGACAAGCTACCGGGGACCGGTTTCTGGCATTTCAGCCTCTTCGGCCCGGCTTGCTTGAATCCTGATGGAGCAGTGAGAAAGGGACTCATGTCTGAGTATACCCTGCCACACCTATAGTGGCCAAAATCGATTTACAAAAGGGGGTGGTGATGAACAGAGTGTCTGAATTGAGCAGACCACTCTTACCCAGTCCAAAGATCAGGGCTTGATCCATCACCGTTATTTATCTCACTGCCCCATCCCAGCTCAGAACCTGGCTATATGCAAATCAGTCTGTCCCTGGCCCAGTGCATCATGGGAACAGGGCAGACTAAACTACCAAGCCAATTCTTTACCAGAAAGGAGACAAGCTACCGGGGACCGGTTTCTGGCATTTCAGCCTCTTCGGCCTGGCTTGCTTGAATCCTGATGGAGCAGTGAGAAAGGGACTCATGTCTGAGTATACCCTGCCACACCTATAGTGGCCAAAATCGATTTACAAAAGGGGGTGGTGATGAACAGAGTGTCTGAATTGAGCAGACCACTCTTACCCAGTCCAAAGATCAGGGCTTGATCCATCACCGTTATTTATTTTTGTCCACCCTAAGCGTGGAAGGGTATGCTCAGATGTGAGTCCCTTGCTCATTGCACCATCAGGATTCAAGCAAGCCGGGCCGAAGAGGCTGAAATGCCAGAAACCGGTCCCCGGTAGCTTGTTTCCTTCCCAGTGTAAGAATTGGCTTTTGTAGTTTGGTTTGCCCTGTTCCCATCATGCACTGGGACAGGAACAGACTAATTTGCATACAGCCAGGTTCTGAAACTGGGATGGTGCAGTGAGCTAAAAAACGGTGTTGGATCTAGCCCTGATCTCTTGACTGGGTGAGAGTATTCTGTTTAATTCAGAGACTCTGTCCCTCACCACCCCTTGTTGTAAATATTTTTGTCCACCCTAAGCGTGGAAGGGTATGCTCAGATGTGAGTCCCTTGCTCATTGCACCATCAGGATTCAAGCAAGCCGGGCCGAAGAGGCTGAAATGCCAGAAACCGGTCCCCGGTAGCTTGTTTCCTTCCCAGTGTAAGAATTGGCTTTTGTAGTTTGGTTTGCCCTGTTCCCATCATGCACTGGGACAGGAACAGACTAATTTGCATACAGCCAGGTTCTGAAACTGGGATGGTGCAGTGAGCTAAAAAACGGTGTTGGATCTAGCCCTGATCTCTTGACTGGGTGAGAGTATTCTGTTTAATTCAGAGACTCTGTCCCTCACCACCCCTTGTTGTAAATATTTTTGTCCACCCTAAGCGTGGAAGGGTATGCTCAGATGTGAGTCCCTTGCTCATTGCACCATCAGGATTCAAGCAAGCCGGGCCGAAGAGGCTGAAATGCCAGAAACCGGTCCCCGGTAGCTTGTTTCCTTCCCAGTGTAAGAATTGGCTTTTGTAGTTTGGTTTGCCCTGTTCCCATCATGCACTGGGACAGGAACAGACTAATTTGCATACAGCCAGGTTCTGAAACTGGGATGGTGCAGTGAGCTAAAAAACGGTGTTGGATCTAGCCCTGATCTCTTGACTGGGTGAGAGTATTCTGTTTAATTCAGAGACTCTGTCCCTCACCACCCCTTGTTGTAAATATTTTTGTCCACCCTAAGCGTGGAAGGGTATGCTCAGATGTGAGTCCCTTGCTCATTGCACCATCAGGATTCAAGCAAGCCGGGCCGAAGAGGCTGAAATGCCAGAAACCGGTCCCCGGTAGCTTGTTTCCTTCCCAGTGTAAGAATTGGCTTTTGTAGTTTGGTTTGCCCTGTTCCCATCATGCACTGGGACAGGAACAGACTAATTTGCATACAGCCAGGTTCTGAAACTGGGATGGTGCAGTGAGCTAAAAAACGGTGTTGGATCTAGCCCTGATCTCTTGACTGGGTGAGAGTATTCTGTTTAATTCAGAGACTCTGTCCCTCACCACCCCTTGTTGTAAATATTTTTGTCCACCCTAAGCGTGGAAGGGTATGCTCAGATGTGAGTCCCTTGCTCATTGCACCATCAGGATTCAAGCAAGCCGGGCCGAAGAGGCTGAAATGCCAGAAACCGGTCCCCGGTAGCTTGTTTCCTTCCCAGTGTAAGAATTGGCTTTTGTAGTTTGGTTTGCCCTGTTCCCATCATGCACTGGGACAGGAACAGACTAATTTGCATACAGCCAGGTTCTGAAACTGGGATGGTGCAGTGAGCTAAAAAACGGTGTTGGATCTAGCCCTGATCTCTTGACTGGGTGAGAGTATTCTGTTTAATTCAGAGACTCTGTCCCTCACCACCCCTTGTTGTAAATATTTTTGTCCACCCTAAGCGTGGAAGGGTATGCTCAGATGTGAGTCCCTTGCTCATTGCACCATCAGGATTCAAGCAAGCCGGGCCGAAGAGGCTGAAATGCCAGAAACCGGTCCCCGGTAGCTTGTTTCCTTCCCAGTGTAAGAATTGGCTTTTGTAGTTTGGTTTGCCCTGTTCCCATCATGCACTGGGACAGGAACAGACTAATTTGCATACAGCCAGGTTCTGAAACTGGGATGGTGCAGTGAGCTAAAAAACGGTGTTGGATCTAGCCCTGATCTCTTGACTGGGTGAGAGTATTCTGTTTAATTCAGAGACTCTGTCCCTCACCACCCCTTGTTGTAAATATTTTTGTCCACCCTAAGCGTGGAAGGGTATGCTCAGATGTGAGTCCCTTGCTCATTGCACCATCAGGATTCAAGCAAGCCGGGCCGAAGAGGCTGAAATGCCAGAAACCGGTCCCCGGTAGCTTGTTTCCTTCCCAGTGTAAGAATTGGCTTTTGTAGTTTGGTTTGCCCTGTTCCCATCATGCACTGGGACAGGAACAGACTAATTTGCATACAGCCAGGTTCTGAAACTGGGATGGTGCAGTGAGCTAAAAAACGGTGTTGGATCTAGCCCTGATCTCTTGACTGGGTGAGAGTATTCTGTTTAATTCAGAGACTCTGTCCCTCACCACCCCTTGTTGTAAATAAATTTGTCCACCCTAAGCGTGGAAGGGTATGCTCAGATGTGAGTCCCTTGCTCATTGCACCATCAGGATTCAAGCAAGCCGGGCCGAAGAGGCTGAAATGCCAGAAACCGGTCCCCGGTAGCTTGTTTCCTTCCCAGTGTAAGAATTGGCTTTTGTAGTTTGGTTTGCCCTGTTCCCATCATGCACTGGGACAGGAACAGACTAATTTGCATACAGCCAGGTTCTGAAACTGGGATGGTGCAGTGAGCTAAAAAACGGTGTTGGATCTAGCCCTGATCTCTTGACTGGGTGAGAGTATTCTGTTTAATTCAGAGACTCTGTCCCTCACCACCCCTTGTTGTAAATATTTTTGTCCACCCTAAGCGTGGAAGGGTATGCTCAGATGTGAGTCCCTTGCTCATTGCACCATCAGGATTCAAGCAAGCCGGGCCGAAGAGGCTGAAATGCCAGAAACCGGTCCCCGGTAGCTTGTTTCCTTCCCAGTGTAAGAATTGGCTTTTGTAGTTTGGTTTGCCCTGTTCCCATCATGCACTGGGACAGGAACAGACTAATTTGCATACAGCCAGGTTCTGAAACTGGGATGGTGCAGTGAGCTAAAAAACGGTGTTGGATCTAGCCCTGATCTCTTGACTGGGTGAGAGTATTCTGTTTAATTCAGAGACTCTGTCCCTCACCACCCCTTGTTGTAAATATTTTTGTCCACCCTAAGCGTGGAAGGGTATGCTCAGATGTGAGTCCCTTGCTCATTGCACCATCAGGATTCAAGCAAGCCGGGCCGAAGAGGCTGAAATGCCAGAAACCGGTCCCCGGTAGCTTGTTTCCTTCCCAGTGTAAGAATTGGCTTTTGTAGTTTGGTTTGCCCTGTTCCCATCATGCACTGGGACAGGAACAGACTAATTTGCATACAGCCAGGTTCTGAAACTGGGATGGTGCAGTGAGCTAAAAAACGGTGTTGGATCTAGCCCTGATCTCTTGACTGGGTGAGAGTATTCTGTTTAATTCAGAGACTCTGTCCCTCACCACCCCTTGTTGTAAATATTTTTGTCCACCCTAAGCGTGGAAGGGTATGCTCAGATGTGAGTCCCTTGCTCATTGCACCATCAGGATTCAAGCAAGCCGGGCCGAAGAGGCTGAAATGCCAGAAACCGGTCCCCGGTAGCTTGTTTCCTTCCCAGTGTAAGAATTGGCTTTTGTAGTTTGGTTTGCCCTGTTCCCATCATGCACTGGGACAGGAACAGACTAATTTGCATACAGCCAGGTTCTGAAACTGGGATGGTGCAGTGAGCTAAAAAATGGTGTTGGATCTAGCCCTGATCTCTTGACTGGGTGAGAGTATTCTGTTTAATTCAGAGACTCTGTCCCTCACCACCCCTTGTTGTAAATATTTTTGTCCACCCTAAGCGTGGAAGGGTATGCTCAGATGTGAGTCCCTTGCTCATTGCACCATCAAGATTCAAGCAAGCCGGGCCGAAGAGGCTGAAATGCCAGAAACCGGTCCCCGGTAGCTTGTTTCCTTCCCAGTGTAAGAATTGGCTTTTGTAGTTTGGTTTGCCCTGTTCCCATCATGCACTGGGACAGGAACAGACTAATTTGCATACAGCCAGGTTCTGAAACTGGGATGGTGCAGTGAGCTAAAAAACGGTGTTGGATCTAGCCCTGATCTCTTGACTGGGTGAGAGTATTCTGTTTAATTCAGAGACTCTGTCCCTCACCACCCCTTGTTGTAAATATTTTTGTCCACCCTAAGCGTGGAAGGGTATGCTCAGATGTGAGTCCCTTGCTCATTGCACCATCAGGATTCAAGCAAGCCGGGCCGAAGAGGCTGAAATGCCAGAAACCGGTCCCCGGTAGCTTGTTTCCTTCCCATTGTAAGAATTGGCTTTTGTAGTTTGGTTTGCCCTGTTCCCATCATGCACTGGGACAGGAACAGACTAATTTGCATACAGCCAGGTTCTGAAACTGGGATGGTGCAGTGAGCTAAAAAACGGTGTTGGATCTAGCCCTGATCTCTTGACTGGGTGAGAGTATTCTGTTTAATTCAGAGACTCTGTCCCTCACCACCCCTTGTTGTAAATATTTCTACAATATGAACAATAATGTCCTCTGCCTACTGAAATTCTGCCTCTGGAGCAGTATGAATGTATAATTTATACTGATGGATCAGCTCAACCCGCTACGGGGGTAAGCAAGCCTATAGTGCTGCGTGCGTGATCGTTAAAGGTCGCAGGAGCGATGATAAATTCCGACCAATGGTCACTAAAACTCAATCTCTAGGAGATTGTGCAGCTCAGCAAGCTGAATTACAAGCATTCACGATGGCACTTGAAAATACAGATTGTGAATTCCCCACACTCATAGTGTGCAATTTGTATTATTGTGTTCAATCTTACAATGAATACTTGCCGAACTGGATTCAAAAAGGTTACAAAGATGCAAAAGGTGGCACAATCAAGCATAAATTACTTTGGGAACAAGTAGTTCAGTTACAACAAGAACAACAAAACGCTCACGTGATACATACACTGAGTCATCAACGTGATGACGTTCACGTTGCAGGGAATTTATTGGCTGATGGAGCCGCGAAGGCAGCTGTGCAAACGGCTTCCGTAGCTGCAATCACTTGTTCAAAAACTAAAATAGACGAATGTCTGACAAAATATCGAATACAAAAATATCGAGATACAAAAATATCGGAGCAAAAATATCGACAGCAAAAATATCGGAATCCTATCTTCATTAAGGTAAGTACAAAAATATCGAAAAAAATAATATCGAAGTACAAAAATATCGGAATCAAAAATATAGTTTTTTTAAATGTATTAATAATAATGTAAAAATAATATTTAAATACATATAATTTTACAAGTATTAAATAAAAATATTAAATCAAAATTAAAACTAATACATATACATTTAAAATAAATAAAACACTTAAAAGTTTAAAGTAATTTTAATTTTTTTCATGTAATTTATTTGATGTAATGTAATATTTTTTTGTTTTTACCCTGTACGCCTGTACCCCAAAAACCCAAAACTGACCCTGAACCCTAAAAATATCCCTGTACCCCAAAAACCCAAAACTGACCCTAAACCCTAAAAATACCCCTTTACCCAAAAACTTAAAACTGACCCTGAACCCTAAAAATACCCCTTTACCCAAAAACTGAAAACTGACCCTGAACCCTAAAAATACCCCTTTACCCAAAAACTGAAAACTGACCCTAAACCCTAAAAATACCCCTTTACCCAAAAACTGAAAACTGACCCTGAACCCTAAAAATACCCCTTTACCCATGAACTGAAAACTGACCCAGAACCCTAAAAATACCCCTTTACCCAAAAACTGAAAACTGACCCTGAACCCTAAAAATACCCCTTTACCCATGAACTGAAAACTGACCCTGAACCCTAAAAATACCCCTGTACCCATGAACTGAAAACTGACCCTGAACCCTAAAAATACCCCTGTACCCAAAATTAATTAATATAATAAAATTACCAATTAATTATTAATTAACAATAACAATAAAGTAAATATATTAGCACATTTGCTGTAATTAATTTAATTTAATAATTAATATTATTTTGCCCAAGTAATTAATTAAGAATAACAATAAATTATATATTAAAAAAATTACTATAATTAATGTAATAACATAATTAATAATAATTAATTACCAACTAATTAATAATTAAAAATATGTAAAAAATTATAATTAATTAACTAATTATTAGAAATTAATTACCAATTAATTATTAATTTAAACATGTACAAACATATATCACTTAATTAATTATTATTAAATTACTTCCCACCCTATTCCCCTATAAACCCATAACCCGCTACAGAACATATTTATCAATTAATCAATTAATTCAAAATAATTAAAAATTAATTCTCAATAATTAATTAATAATTCCTACTAATTAATAATTAATTTAACATAATAAAATTACTTCCCACCCTATTCCCCTATAAACCCACAACCCGCTACAGTAGTAAAAGACAATATTTAATTAAATTACATTAAAAATAAATAATAAAACATAATAAATACAATATAATATACACTAAATTTATTTAAAAATTGATATTAGTAACATCAAAGTTATAAATTTCGATATTGTTAACATCGATATTTACAACTTCGATATTACTGATAACATACCAATATCGATATTTAGACTGTCGATATTACTTACCTTCGATATTTTTGTATATCGATATTTAAACTTCGATATTTTGGTATATCGATATTTAAAACTCGATATTTTGTCTGTGTACCAAAATAGACAGCGAAATAATGCAAGCTGTCAATGATTCTAGCAAAGACAGTGGTAAAACATTACCAAAAGGCTCTCCACTCAAATACTCATATATAACTGATGCAAATAATGATCTGTTTGCTCGAATCCCTGGAGTGGGGGATAGAGTATTTCCAAACATGGAACATAGATTAGGACTAATTTTAGCAGCACATGAAGGGCTCACCTCTGCACACGCAGGTGTTTACGCCACAGTATCATTATTTAAACAGAGATACTGGTTGTTGCGCATGAGGAAACAAACCAGAAACTATGTTTTGGAATGTGAAATCTGCCAAAAGATGAAAGTCTTTACAGTGAAACGTCCTGCGCAGACACCCCTGTTAATCTCATATTAACCATTGGCTTGCGTTTACCTGGACCACTGCGTTCCCTAACAAAGGGATGGTAACTACAAATATATCATGGTTACAGTGGATTCGTGTTCAAGATTCATTTCGATGTGGCCTCAACGCTCGGCTGACGCTCGAACTGTTATAAAAGATTTACAAGTCTTAATCAGCACATACGCAGTCGGCATGCTACATTACGACCAGGGTCCTGCGTTTAGCTCTCGAGCTTACAAAGAGGCCATGGCCAAATTGGGTGTTGCATTGGGGTACTCTAGTTCATTCCATCCTGAGGGAAACTCAGTAGTGGAGAGAAAAAAACGGGACATAAAGCAATCTATAACAGCTAGGGTATTAGGCTCGGGTGACGGGTGGGTCAAACATCTAATAAGTGTCCAACCTAGTCTTAACAATCTGCCAAGAAGTTCCCTAGGGGGTATCACTCCATATGAAGTCCTTTTTGGAACCAGAATGATAATTTTGGTTCTCGATTGTCAGACTTCAGTGGTGGAAAAAAAAACCTTTGGTATCAAAGACCGCTTGGCTGTTTTGCAGGACTTAAATGAAATAAGAACGAAACAAAGTAATGTGTTCCTGAAGCCAACAGCCACTGAAGAGAAACCGACCATCCCAGCAAGGCCTGTCTGGATTCCTAAGCTTGGGGATCTAGTCAGAGAGAAGATCGCGGACAAGAAGGAATTTGGGCCTTCCTTACAGACAACCAGTACCTGTCCTAGCAATCCACGGATCAAGAGCAATATTACTGCCGCCCCTTGCTGGTAAAAAGGAGAACAGGTTTGTGTCCATCGACCTGGTTAAACCACATCATGTGGCCGATCATAAGCAGTAGCCCAAGTGGACTTCAAAGATGTAGCAGACACCCGAATCTGGATACTATCCAAGAGGTTCAAACTGAAAGACTCTTCACCTTTGAAGAATCTGCAGTGCGAAATGAAGGACTAAGCAATAAAGCTATGGAACTTGTACCTCTTGAGACCCAAATAACAGTTCGTCTAGAAACACCTGTCTACAATGAAAAAGCATCTGACTATACTTATGTAACAAGTGATCAAGTGGTTCCAGTGATTTCAATGATTCCTGATGCAATCCCTACATTTGACAGAACTGCCACTGGCTATTTCATTAACTTTGATACGTTTTCCGAGGATCCCAGCAAACCTGAAACATCACCAGCTAAAAGAACTTTTAAAGAACAAGCAACAGAACTTTTGCATCACTTGGAAAAGACTTAGCTGGTTTCACCATGGATTGAACTTTGGATTGTGTTGGGTGTACTTTGTCTTCTACTTTGTTTGACTCTGCTAATAACTTTGGGAATGCTGATAAATGGAAGATATGTAAAAAAGGACACAGCAAGTAAGAACATCAACTTACAACTCAAGCCACACAAATCATCTCATTGTGAACAAAGAGACTTGTCATCAGTGAACATCACAGCCGTTCCTATACCTGGTGGTCTAGCTTGGTACAGAACTGAATATGACATTTTTGGTCCGGGGGAGCTGTTGAAAATTCCACACCAGTTCAAGATTTCCTTGAATGAATTTGTTTCATCTAGTTCCTTTTCTGATTATTGGGACTTCGAGACTGTTTATAATATGATGTCAGACTTATAAATGTCAGCAAAGTTTACAAATCATGAATACTTAGAAGGTTCATCAGATTATGAACAAATGTATTGTTATAATCACTATGGTCATCATTTCTTGCACAAATCTGCAAATCCTAGAAATGTACTGATGTACAACCAATGGTAACATTGTCCGACGCCACCCAAGGGGATGTACGTTAGTACAACGCGATCATTTTGATCGTGGTACTTTACAACAAGGTTTTCACAACGCAAGTTGTTGCAACGCAAGTCGTTACAACGAATTGCGTTGGAGGGCGCTGGATTGAGGATTAATTACATTTTCTATTCCAACTCCAGCCCACGTAACAGTAGGGAAGGTGTTGGAATAGAAAATCAAACTATTCCTTAACCAAGAGCGCCATCCAGCGCAAGTAGTAGTAATGACTTGCGTTGTAATGGCTGCGTCATACAGGTTGCACGGTGTAAACACCGCATTGTAAAGGATGTTTCCCCACCCAAGTGTATCTCAAAAACATTTTAAGGCAAATGTCCATACTTTTCAGGGTTTTTTTTTTTTTGTTTTTTTTTGTGTAAAACTTTTATTGATATTCATCATCCAAGTTACAACAGTACAATTACACAGTATTCACGACAGGAGAGAAGAACGGAATGTCACGTACTTTCACACAGCTATTCAGCCGACAACCCTCCGGTCCGGCAGCACAGGATGAGGATGATATGGCAGACCATCAGGATGTAAATACCGGAGTCATGAAGTTTTACTTTTAAAGTGCATTTTTGTTTTTGTTCCATTTATAAAAAATCAAAACCAAACCAAACATAGTGGCTCAATAGTAGTGCATAGACACGAAGCAGTATAGAACAGAAGATGCTAGTAGAACACACCGACCCCCAACCCCAGGCCTACCCCCTCCACCCCCGCTTAACGTGAGCAGAAATTCCAACTATAAGAGTACATTTCTAGTCCTACCCCGCAGTAACCCATAGGTTAATCATTCATTCCCTCCTCTTCTTCTGAGTCTTCGTCTTCATCCTCCTGTAGCGGGTCACACAGGTCCCCTCTGTATCTATTCCATGCCTCCCACACCCTGTTCCATTTCTTTGGGTTCGCTCTGAGTTTGTAGACAGTTCGTTCAGTTATCATCAATTTGTCCATGTTTTTACACCATAGCGCCAAAGTAGGTAGCTCCGCCGCCCCCCATCTCTGTGCCACATCACGCTTTGCCACCATTGTTCCAATTGTAACCCATTGCTGTCGTCTGAGGTTAAGATCAGTGCCCTCCCATACATTCAGGAGACAAAGGCGCGGTTCGGGCGTGAGGGAAGAGTCAAGGGCCTGTGAAATCGTGCGCATGACCTGCTGCCAGTACCTGGCAATGAGAGGGCAGCCCCACAACGTGTGCAATAGTGTGCCATCCTCCCCACATCCCCTAAGACAATGAGGGGAGTCAGCCCTGTGCATTTTGTGTAGGGTGGTCCTCGTATAGTACGTTCGGTGTAGTATTTTCAACTGTATGAGCCTGAACCTGGCCGAAACCCCAGCCTCTCTCGGGGACGCCATTGCAGCATTCCAATCCGTCTCATCCATATCACCCAACTCATCCTCCCACTTTTCTCGCAGTTTCTGTAGGGGGTCTGGGAGATTGTTAAGCAATTTACGATACGTGAGCGAGGTGGCTCTTGTTTGCATGAAGTCCGTGAGGAGCCGGTCTTCTAGGGGTGAGGATTCCGGGACTGTAGTTCCCGGTTCCAACACCGCCAGGAGAGCGTGTCTGATTTGGATATATCTATACGTTTCTGTGGGGCCCAGGGCATATTGTTGTTGAAGTTGCTCAAATGGAACCACCCCTGTGGATGTCCAGAGATCCCCCACCGTAGAGATGCCTATATTGTCCCACTGGGTGAACCCCTTACTGGTCCTCAGGCAGCCCAGTTTTTTGGTATCCCAAAGCGGGGTGAGCTTCGTGATGATTCCCTTCCACTGCAGCTTGGTGAGTGCCCTGTACCACAAGGTAACTGTGTGTTTGGTGGGGCCAATCAGGTCTTTAAGGAGACTTGGGTTATAGAGGGGGGCCAGGAGAGTCTGTGTGCCCAGTTGGGCCCTGTCCGCCATGTATGCCGGGTCAGTGTGTGATGCATGGAGCCATTGGTTGAGTACCTTGAGTTGGGATGCCCAGTAATAAAGCTGTACGTTTGGTAGCGCAATTCCACCATCGTACCAGCCGCGGTTGAGTTTGAGGTGAGCTATTCTCGGGGGACGCTCACCCCATAGCAGAGTGGTGACAACTGCGGTGACTTTCTGCAAGTAGGAGGGCGAGATCACGACTGGCGTATTTTCAAAGATGTAGAGGAGGCGCGGGAGCGCCATCATCTTAAACAGTGCGGCGCGGCCTAAGAGTGTGAGCGGCAGGGACGACCAGTGTCTCACGTCAGCCTTCAAACGGAGGAGGGGGGGCGCCAGGTTCCGATTGGTAAAGACGGCCGTATCACTGGTGACATGGATACCCAAATATTTGAAGGAGACATCTGTCACCACCAACGGACAGTGTTCAGGGAGGACTGGCCGAGGGCCCTTCAGTACATAAAGGACCGATTTTGTCCAGTTGATTGTGTAACCAGAGGCCGCACCGTGTTTGTCACAAAGTGCCAATAAAATCGGAACACTCCGTTCGGGTGCTGACACGTACACCAATATATCATCCGCATATAATGATATTCTATCTTCCCAGGTCTCCGTCCATCTAATGCCCTTCAACAGTGGTGTCGTTCTGAGAACGATCGCAAGGGGTTCAAGGACCAGCGCGAACAGCAACAGGGATAAGGGGCAGCCCTGGCGGGTCCCACGCGCTAAAGAGATCGCTCGGGAGATATGGCCATTAGCCGCTACATGGGCTACTGGACCTGTGAAGAGCAGTCGGATCCATGATAGAAACTTCGGTCCGAAGCCCATCCGGTGCAGAACTGCGAACAGGTACTGCCACTCTACCATATCGAAGGCCATCCTGGCGTCCAGCGACAAGATGGCCGCCGGTTCCGTCAAGGAGTGCGCACGTGCCAACGCGCCGTGCACTCTACGGAGATTTAATGCCGTACTCCTGTGAGGCATAAAGCCGGATTGGTCTGGGTGGATCAGCTGGGCTAGGTGTGGGGTCAATCTAGTAGCAATCACCTTTGCCAGGATCTTTGCCTCTGCATTGATTAGCGAGATCGGGCGATAGGAAGTACAACATTCTGGAGGTTTGTCAGGTTTTGGGATAGCTACTATCGTTGCCAAGCGTTGGTCTAAGGGTAGCGTTCCGGACTCACGGCAGTTTTCGAACATGGCCAGTAATGGTGGGCCTAATGTGTCAGACATCGTTTGGAACCATTCGATTGGAATCCCATTAGGGCCCAGCGCCCTACCCGTGTGCAGTGCGCCTATCGCCAAACGGAGTTCCTCTACCGTGAGATCCGCTTCTAACTCAGTTTGCGCCTCCGGCGTTAGTACCTCCACTTCTACATCTTGGAGTGCCAGTTCCGCCTGTTCTGTCGTGACCACCATCACTGGGGTGTACACCTCTTGGAAGTGGTCTGCCAGGAGGTCAACGATCTTGGGAGGGTGCGTGTGATGCGTCCCCGTTTGATCCCGTAACTGCAGAATGTGCCTACCTCCGTCCCGCTTTTTGTCCAACCAAGCCAGCAGCTTGTTGGCTTTGTCGCCCACATCATAAACTCTGCATGCTGTCGAATCAATACGCTCTAATACCCTACGGCGGAGAAAGTCGTCATGCTTTTGCTGGCAGAGAGTCAGCGCGTGGCTGGTGGCCTCCGACGGTGTGGCCATATGAGTCACATTTGCTCGTTCCAACTGCAGTTCCAGTTCTACCAGTTCCAGTTTCTGTTTGCGTTTATGATCGGTTATGGTTGCAATGGCCTGGCCCCTTAGCACCGTCTTGTATGCTTCCCAGAGAATCGTCGGCGAGGACACCGACCCAGAGTTCTCCTGGAAGTAATGTTTAGTGGCAGTCTTAAGGGATTTTCGGATCGGGGGAATTTTGAGATAACCAGGGTAAATGGGATAGAGACGTGTGCGGGCCGTGGCAGAGCAGGACAGTGTAGCGATCAAGGGAGAATGATCTGAAATACCCCGTGGCGCGATCTGTATTTTGTCAAAAGTGAGTTTGCCGCCCCCCAGTGTGAGAAAATAGTCTATGCGTGACAGGCAAGCATGGGTGGAGGAATAGTACGAGTAATGGCGATCAGTAGGGTGAAGTTGTCTCCAAATGTCTACCAGACCCTGCGCCTCCAAGAAGTCCCTGAATTTCGTCGGGCCAGTAGGGAGGGGGCGAGCCGGGAACCTATCCATGTCAGAATCAGCCAATGCATTGAAGTCTCCGCCCACCAACAGGTCCCCTTCCGGGAGTTCCAATAGAAATTTGCCTAAGTCCGGAAGTGCCGATGAATGTAGCGCTGGTGGGACGTACACAGACACCACGTTGATGGGCACGCCCTCCCACTGCCCACACACCGCCGCGAAGCGGCCATGTTCGTCTGCTTTTGTGGAGTGGTGTATGAATCGTGACGCCCTCTTCACCCAGACACCCGTTCCCCGGGATCCCGAAGTAAAGTCCGAGTGTATTAGCATGCGGTACCCTCTCCTATCCAGGGCTTTGGTGGCAACCCCCACTAAGTGTGTCTCTTGGAGGAGGGCGATATCACAGTTCAGTCTCTTAATACATTGTAGGACCAGCCCTCTCTTCACTTTATCTCCTAACCCCCGAACATTCCAGGATACTACCCGAAGCGGTGGTACCGCCCCCACCCCAGTGTCATGCGTTACTACAGCAGGTCATGGGGGATCCGCCATATTGTGAACAAGCGTGCAATTGGGTGTCCTAGAGGGTGGGGCGGAACCTTATCGAGTAGGGAATTCCCCAACCCCGTGCAACCAAGCGTGTGTGTGCACCGATTCAGTGTTCGAGGAGCAGAGGCAATATACCCAGCGTCAGGAATACGGTCATACGTGATCACTAGCAGTTTCAAAATGAGAAATAGAGCCAAACAGTTCAAACTAATCAAACAACACAATCCTCCCATACCCAACAGCCCCACCCTCCCTGCTTCCCTGCTACACGGACTCCAAACTGCCCGCCACCCCAATTTAGCAGAGTGCTTAAACCCACCCCAAAGAAAACACACAGTTACTTGCTCGTTGGGGGTGAGGAGCGCTCCGGAATCAGCGACCCCTCATACCCTCCACGGAGGCCCTCGGCCCAGTGTCCTTGGCGGTTCCAGCCGCAGTCCCAAACTGTTATATAGCATGTCAATGTGTTCAGGGGTCCACCTCCAGACTCAAGGCAGCCTCATCTCGTACCGGAGAGCTTCTGCCACTGTTCGTGCCCTCGGCCCCTGCAGCGGTGCAATCAGAGTGAGGCGAGCCGTTCTTAGTCCGTCCAGGGCGGCGAGAGTGAGAAGCAGGACGCCAGCCGTCCAGCCAGTCTCGCGCAGTGCTTGGGTCGTCAAAAAACCATGTCCTGTTCTCCGCCACCACCCGAAGCCTGGCTGGGAAGATCATAGAATATGGGAGTTCACGTTTCCTAAGTTCCTTTTTAACGTCCAAGAATGTTTTTCGCCGCCTGGCCACCTCCGCCGTGTAGTCCGGGAAAAAGGCCACCGTTGAGTTGAGGATTTTTACCGGCGGCGAGACACGTGCCGCCTGTAGGATGATGTCCCGGTCACGGTAGTTAAACAGTCTCGCTAGGATTGGCCGCGGTGCGGCCCCTAGTTTTGGTTGACCTCCCGGGACCCTGTGGGCTCGCTCCACAGAAAAGAAGGCCGACAGGCCTTTAGGTTGAAGATGGGTCTTGATGAGTTCCTCCACGTATAGATCCGTAGCCCTCACACCTTCAGACTCCGGAACGCCAAGAATGCGTACATTGTTCCGCCTGGAGCGGCCCTCCTGGTCGTCGAGCTTGTCCTTAAGGAGCTTGTTTTCCGCCATGATCGCTTCCATGGCCGTCTGCAGTTCCGAGACATCTTCCACCAGCGATTTCGTGACCAGCTCCAGAGAGCCTACCTTTTCCGCCATTTTGTGAAAGTCAGCGCGGATAGGGGTGATTTCTGTCGAGATAGAGCCCACCGTTGCTTGGACCTGTGTGAGAGCCTTCATGACATCATCCAGCGTCGCCTTCTTCGTTCCCCCAGACTCGCCTGGTTTCACGGGGGAGTCCTCCCCTCCGCCGGAGGGGAAGCGGTCCTGTTGTTGGTGAAGCGGTCGATACGAGTCTGGGTTGTGCCACCTTTCACTCCTTTCCCGGCCATCGTTCGATCACGGAGGGAATACAGTTCGTCGGTCCGGTGGGATATCAAGTGAATGTGCAATCACTACGCTGCTCTCAGTTCAGGATGGAGGTGGCCTCCGTTGCTAAAAGCGAGACCGCCGGGCAAAGTTCGGAGAACAGTCTCGATAATCTATGGCCACTCTTCCAATGAGTCTTCGCTGGAGATAGCGAGTCGAATGACGCGGAGCAGGACCGTTACTGGGCGTGGGTCTCCTGCACCGACCACTTCCTGTCTGTGGCAGCCGAGCAGGTTGCACTTCCGGTCGGTCTCAGCTATCACTTGAGGGCCCGGAGGCGGGCCTGAGCTCCGGTCGATTCAACATTTGACGATAAGTCCGTCATTCAGTGCGCGATTTTCGTCTGGAAACCTGCCGCCAGTCCCGCCCGGTCCCGGGCGTTCGGTGCTGCCGTTGGAGGTAACAAAGAGTCACGGATTATCGTGTGGATAGATGGAGAGGTCGCTTCCCCGCCGGAGCTAGTCCTCTATGCTGCCGCTGTGTTCGGCCGCCAGCCACGCCTCCCCCATACTTTTCAGGTTTTAATGTATATAATCCAGAATCATTTTACTTTAAAAATGTAATAAGACAGGATTGAAAAGTATGTTGACAAATACCAAACAAATTTATTCTGCAGCCTTTTATGCTCAGCTATCTTTGTTAGGTTTTGACTTTTGGAAAGACAACATTGAGACAAAAACTGTATGGGGCACAAAAGACTGGCAAGTGCAGGGATTAGAAGCCTTGTTTAGAGCCTGCATCATCCCAGAACAAATAATGTTTTTGAATGACACTTTCCAACAGACATCTTGTCTTGGGTTAGCCAAGATCAAAGAGTTAAACAATCTGTCTATACCTACACCTGATAGCAGTAACACTTCAGAGGGGGAGGTCGACATACATACTATTTTGCATCACAACAGAACAGATCCAGATTGGAAAAAATGGTTAATCTGGCCCAGAGACACAAACAACTGTCAAGATAGATTCCTGAATAAAACACAAGGGTTCACACTCACTAGGCCAGACCCAAGATATGTTCAAACACAGCATCCAGGAATAGTAACAACATACAGTGTAGGGAAACTGTGCCTTGAATGGTTACATAGAGCTACACTCAAGGATGTTAAACAACACGTATCTTTACTTAAAGATGGCGCTGATCTAAGGGACTTCTTGCAAGGACCTACTAAACTGTGTCATAAAAGTTTTATATACACCGGTATCTATGCATTGTATAAAGAAGCATGGAAGATTACCCAAGCAGAGACTGCAGAACGAATACGAGAAATTGATCTTATTAACTTAGAGAAATCTCTCTCTGTAGTTGACAATGGGTTAACGACCCTGTCATCCAGGATATATTCTTTGGACAGCATAGTATCCTCTGCCATAGACATCCTGGAACAGGACTTGGTCATGCTGCAACATGGTCAGTCGCAATTACGTTCTATCATGCTATTAGGTTGGACGTTACAAAACCTACGTTCAGGCTATGTGCCTTGGCATTTAATCAATACAATGTCACTGTTTTCAGAATTCAATCTCAGTGAAAAACAGATCAAACTGGCACAGAGGGGAGAAGACTATACAGTGCTGAGCATTGAAAAACTGGAAAGATTGCCATTTACAGTCGCTGAAAAAACAGCAATTGAAATGATAATACACTGAACAATCACTCTGCCTGTTACAATTTTCCATTTTCAGTATTGCTTAAAACATATACCAGCAGGCATATATGAAAGGATGGGTAAAGAATACCATAAAGACATCCTGGGAATTACCATAAACACACAGATGTAGGAGTGGGGGGAAAGAAATGTTTCTTAGTGGTAAAAATTGTGAAAACGCACTAAGCGGTTCTCTCCTTGGTCAGGGTATTAATTTACACGGGGCCTGCGATGGTTCCTCTAACAACTTATCCTGCCACCTGCAAGGTTCACCAGCTGCGGTGATTGATCCAATTTTTGGTCAACTTTGTAATGGAAGTTCCCTCATGTTGAATGATCACAGCTGCTTTGGCATGTTGCCAGGTTTACCCTATCTCCTAACTGTGTCAGGCAGGGTCACTTGCTGTATGCAAGTATTGTTTCCTAAAACCAAGACACACCGGTAGTCGCCGTTATGGCCTTCACTGAACATCTCTTCTATACGAATTGATACTTTAAGCAGAATGAAAGCCATTCTTTTACAGAAAACTGTGCCACTGACCTCGGCCGAAGAGACCTGTGATCTGCAAGTCGCAAGGACTTCTGTAGAGATACATGCCCTCTTAACTACAAATTGCCCTATACATTTCTCGGAAATGTTAAGTCGTATCGTAAACATGTCTGATACGAGTGGTATTGTACATGTATTTAAGCCAGTTTTTTCGGGACTATTAGCACCCTTTGAAGCACTTCTAAGCATATTTCCAAACTTCGTGCACTCTGTGTTTGGCAGATTGCCTCTCATTTTGAGACTCGCTGCAGGGATACTATTTTTGCTCCTACTGCTTCGTTATGGCAAGCCAATCCACAAGCGACACCCAGTTCACCGGGAAGAACACTCTACTGGCGATGAAGTGTTGTGAGTGCATCGTCCAAATTTTGGGACTACCTCATCTAAGAGAATTGAATACCACATGAATTCTATCATTCAGACCAATTTGGCAAGATTGCATCTTACCTGTTCAACGATGCCTGCTATGCGGAGAAGAATGCGTGTTAGACATTTGTCTCACACTCCCATCAGACATGCCAACGGATATTGATACTTTGCTGGACCTGGTAAAGGCCCATGCGCAGTGTTGTCCCCAGCAGCTACCAATTCTGATGACGGCATTCATTGAGATCTCACACACCCAAAATGCTGACGGTGAGGTACAAGAGGAAATAGGTACACAGGTACCTTCCAATTCGAACATTTCTAATGCGACCAATGCTGATGGCAATGCTTCACATCTATGTGCGGTTGATCTTCTTAACGAGGTAATCCAACTTTCACCTACAATGGTAGACAAATTCTTTACAGACTTAGAAGATTTGATGTTTTCTCCAAACAATCACACTGACTTTTGAATTTTGCATGTAGTGTTCTGAGAGACTCTGAATTCGACCTTCATTTTTTTCAAAACGAAGTTCTAACTTTGGGACTCTTTTTTTTATGATTAACTTTTTCTTTTTCAAAATTTTTCTTTTTCATTTTTTGGCACAAAGTAATCTGCTTACAGTAGAACTATTCATAGAGAACTAGAATTCTTTGAAAACTTCCAGAGACAATATTTGACCTTGTCCACATTCAAACAGTTTATATAATCTGCCATGGAATGGTCTCGACTTTTTCTTCTGTATTTAAGAGCCATTTAATAAATGTATTTTTTTTTCATGATTCATTCGGTAAGCATTTTCAAATGTCAAAATATATGCTTTGAATGAAACAGTGCTTTAAAGGCGTACAGCACAAATGCTCTTTTTGTGTACAACCAGTACCAATGCATTTTTTATGTATTTTGGGTGGGTTTTTAACACATCATGTTTAGATATGTTTAATGTGTTTAGAACTTAGTAATGTCGTACATAAGAAAGTGGAGTGGGTTTTGTGTGGCGTTTTAGGCTCCGATTGAATTTTCCCGATTCATGCCCTTATGTAGGTACAATTCACGTTGCCCTTATATAGGCATAGAAATTAAGCCCTTATTTAGGTATAGCCCATGCTACCCAAATACAGGCATGGCTACTTCCATCCGTTCATCAAACGTCACACCGATTTCTTGGAAAACCATCTTAAGCTGTTAGGGAACTTCCCCTTGCTTGAATATTGATTTCTCCAAGAACTCTGTTACTTTACAATGAACAACTATTCCCCAGGGGTTCATTCATGGCGTTCATATGCCCGACTTTACGTCAAACTATGGCATTCCTAAACACCTTCAAGGAATAAATATACCTTCACTTGCTATAGCAAGATACGGTGGTTCAGAGCTACTTGCCCGACGCAGCTAGCAAAAGCAAGTGCCGAAGGAAGCCTACTATCAGCTGACCACTGATCAGGAAGCTGCTTTTCTCCGCCGAGAATCCAGCTCCAGTGTTTCAGGCTCACCTTGCGGGGTGATGGGAAATTGAGGCCCAAGACAGAGATACCAGACCTCCTTCATTTTAAGGTATGGAGCTGATTAGAACCTAGAGAAACCTTTGGTAGATTCTTGGCAAAAACTAAACCTATGCAAAAGACCATACTTACTTCTTCCCTCGTACTAGACCTAGGTTAGGTACATTGGGGTAGGCGTATTTTAGAAGCGCCAGTTGAGTATTTTAGACTATGTTATTTATGTATGTATTTTTATATGGTGGGGAAACCATACAATGCTCTTACAGTATTATTTCATATTACTGTTTACGCTGTACTCATTATACTTTCCAGTCTGCCTAACAATTGTAGCAGTTCACTTCTCTTGCATGAGAAAGAAGACTGTTCAATAAACCCTTTTTATTGAAAACGCCCGTCTCACTATTCTCTCCAACTCTGTAGAAATGAAGCATGCATGATTGACTGAGTAAACTGTTATCTATTGTTTCCGCGACTCTGAGAGATATATTCTTATTCTTGGGAAACAAAGTTGTCATGTTTGTGCGGTTGTCAGAAACTAATCCCTTCTTGTGTATTCGAGAAAGTTTCTAGTGACCTCTGAGTTAGCTGGCACACACACAATTAAGTTTAGTATATTCGATAGAGCCTATTGACATAAGTCCTACGTCAAATCTATAGGATATATTATTTCAATGCACAGAGCCTATTGGAAATATAGGAACTACACTACACCGGAGTTAAGAAGGTTGGTGGCAGGCTCAGATGGTGTTGCGGCCTGCTCTAGGGATACTACTCCTTGATGGTATTGTTTTAGGCCAGGAGTAGAACCTACATGTTACTCCCCATGGTTGTTGGTGCCGACTTCCACTTCCCTCAGGAAACAGGCTAGAGGTGATATTTCTCCGGGCAGGTGAACCTTCCCTACTGGTGTTTGGTTCCTCGCTGGAAGTTTCTAGGCCTTATGTCCGTCTCCAAGGTACTTCTTGTCCCTAATCCTGCTCTGTTGCTGGTGGGCTAGTCCAGTTTGCTGAAAAGAAATAAAAGCATAATGAAGAATTTATCAAATCAATGGCTAAATAATACATATCTCTATTATGGTAACTTACACTTCGAAAAACGCATCATTTTCCAGTTCTGTAATGTGAAAATGATGTCGATTACAAGTCAAATGCATTGCCAATTCATGATAATGCTGATTTATCATTCATTCAATGTATTTGTAAGGTAATGTAACATTTCTGTTATGTGAGAACTCATTTTTTCCCTAATATAAATCTGTTTTCACAACAGTTTATGCACACTGTTTATCTTGAAGGACACATTTTGGCTACAACCCTAAAATGCCTTGTAAAGAAGACCTTTAAAAGGGTACATGTATGTTGTGAAACAAAGATTATCATGCTTTCATTAATTGTATGACCTTAAGTTTAGTAAACTAAAGATAACCAGTGACACAGAAATGATTACTATTTGGGAAGGTGATTTCAATATTGGTTTATGCCCGATAGCGGGGCTCAAAAATTAGCAGCCTTACAGTACAGGAGGACGATCCCCCGATTCATTTTGTCCACTCAGATAGGGGGGAGACGTTTTATGAGTTCCTATTTACACACAACCTTGCAAATTGTTTATCCTCATCTAAAGTGTATTTTGGGCACACTTTTATAGGGAGGGGATTAGAATCTACAATAGATTTTATAATTGCCCCTAACCGCTACGCTAATTATATCACAAGTTATAACATCCACAAAAATGTAATGAGTGATCATCTATCCTTAAGTATTAGCATTACATTTCCAACTGTTCTAGAAAGACAACACAATAACCAAGTAGCCTGGAAGTAGAATTTACAAATGGGCAGGCTGAATGGATACACTCTGCGTTGGCTAGCACAATCCATCTGAGTTTAACAAACAAATTATAACCCAGGCCTACGACTCTATCTTAACATGCCTAGAGGAATCTACTTTCCACAAAAATATACTGCTAGCATTTTCTCAAATCACTTTAACTGTCCAACACTTGCTTAGAGCTGAAACCAAGGACAATCGCAACAATAGGAAGGGGTGGTTTGATTCAAACTGTTCTAAAGCATATAAAAAGCTCAAAGAGACATAGAGAGATTTAGGGAATATCAGAGAATGTAGGAAACTATATAATCAAGCCAGAAGGTCACGACAGAAGGAACTTAAAGAAAAAGCTTGGGTCACTCTATAAGAGATCTCCATAAGTAAAGATAGCTCTTCTTTTTAGCAAGCAGTGAATGCACCGTTTTTTACTAAGACCACTGCCCCGACATTACACGGGGCAATTGAGGAGAAAACCTGGGTGGATTTCTTCTCAAATGTGTTTAACTCGCAGGGGGGACAGAAAGTCCAATAAATTGCGCAAGACAGCAGGGGGGCTGGGCCGTCTGTTTCATTTCCTATTGATTTTCAGTTTACACATAAAGATGTTATTGGGGCAATAAATGCAAGTAAGAGTAGTAAGGCCCCAATTGATTTGACGGGGTGCCAATTGATTTGTTAACATCAATTCCATCTCTATGGACACCACTAATGACACAGGTCCACCCAGCATGTTGTATGAAAGGCTGGTCAGAGTCGATCATTGTACTGATTTTTTTTAAAAAGGGGAACATGACAATCCCGCATGCTACCGACTGATATCTTTATTAGATTCCCTGATGAAGGTAGCAGGAAGGATTGCCTTAGATAGGTTGCAAACATGGGCTGAAGAAAATAATATTTTTAATGATGTATAATATGGTTTTAGACTGGGCCTATGAGTAAATGAGCATCCTAATAGAAAATTATACCCAGGCTAAAGCAGGGATATTTTATTTGGCATTTGTCGACCTCACAGCCGCTTTGACTGCGCTATCCACCAATCCTCCAAGGCCTGGACCCAACCACCTCCGCTGCATACTCCTCAACACCCGCTCCGCACGCAAACACGCCGTCGAGCTCTGGGATCTGCTCGACACATCTGCCCCAGACGTGGCCTCCCTGACCGAGACCTGGTGGAACGACTCCTCGGCACCCGACATCGCCATAGCGATCCCGGCCGGCTACAAGATCACCCGCAGGGATCGTGCTAACGGAATCGGAGGAGGAATAGCCATCGTCCACAAGTCCACCCTCAAGGTCGCCACCCACGCAGATGACACCCTCAACACCGCCGAACACCTGCACTTCCGGATCCACACCGACCCCAACACCACCCTCAGAGGAACACTCATCTACAGACCCCCCCGGACCCCGGGCTCAGTTCAGCGACTCCATCGCTGACCTCGCCAGTGCCCCCGCACTCGCCTCCATGGACTACATCCTCCTCGGGGACCTGAAGTTCCACCTTGAGAACAACAACAACGCCAACTCCGCCACCCTGATCAACAACCTTGACAACCTGGGCCTCAGACAACTCGTCACCGCACCCACCCACGCTGCCGGCCACACGCTGGATCCCGTCTTCTCCACAGGCTCCCACATCACCTTTGACCACACCACCGAACTCCACTGGTCCGACCACTGCTGCATCCCTTTCACCTTCAAGAAACCAACCACGCACCACCACACCCAACAGCTGCTTTGCCGCGGATGGACATCACCGGACGTCGCCTTCCTTACAGAAACCTGGATGAACGCTTCATCAGCTCCCGACATCGCCATAGCCATCCCGGACGGGTACAAAATCATCCGAAAGGACCGCACCAACCAAACAGGAGGAGGCATCGCCATCGTCCATAAGAACACCATCCGCATCACGACCTGTTCCGACGATAACCTCGCTACCACTGAACACCTTCACTTCCAGATCCACATCGACCCCAAGACCACACTCAGAGGCACCCTCATCTACAGGCCAACAGGATCCCGCACACAATTCAGCGAAGACATCACTGACTTCATCAGCCCACACGCCCTCCCCTCCGAGGAATACATTCTACTGGGAGACCTCAATTTCCACCTGGAAAAGAACAACAACAGCAACACCACCACCCTTCTGGACAACCTCGCCAACCTCGGACTCAAACAACTTGGGGACACCCCCACCCACTATGCCGGGCACACGCTCGACCCAATCTTCACCTCCAGCAAGCACATCTCCTTCAATCACACCACAACTCTCCATTGGACGGACCTCAGCTGCGTTCACTTCAACTACAAAAAGACTACGACCCACAACCACCCACAACCAATTCCCCGAAGAAACTGGAACAAAATTACCACCGACCAGCTCTTCACATCGCTTCACCAAAACCCTCCCACCAAATCATCGGACCCAAACCAAGCAGCCACCAACCTCACACAATGGATCACCAACAGCGCCAATGAATTAGCACCCTTGAAAAACCATCAAATCAAGCAAGGCAGCAAAAAAGCCCCCTGGTTAAACGATGACCTTAAGAAATCCAAGAAGTTCTGTCGAACCCTCGAGAAAGCCTGGAAAAAAAAACCAACCACTGACAACCTGACCACCTTCAAGAACGCCACTCGCAAACACCACCAACTGATCCGATCCACCAAGAAATCAGCATTCAAGGATTGACTTGACAACAACGCCCACAACAGCAAGGAACTATTCAACATCGTCAAAGAATTTACCAACCCCACCGCCGGCACCAACGACATCACTCCCTCCCAAGACCTCTGCGACTCCCTAGCCTCATTCTTCCACAACAAAATCGCCGACATACATAACAGCTTTGAAAACCAGTCCGGAGACCAGTCCACTCCACCCACCTCAGAACCAAAACCCCCCTCTAACAACCTTTGCGCCTGGAACCCAATCACCACTGAAGACACCATCCGCCTGATGAACTCCATCCACTCAGGATCGCCAACCGACCCATGTCCCCACCACATTTTCAACAAAGCAGACTCCATTATCGCACCCCATCTCCGAGACGTCATCAACTGCTCCCTCAACTCCGCTATCTTCCCGGAAAGCTGGAAACATGCCGAACTCAGTGCCCTCCTGAAGAAACCTACAGCAGACCCCACTAAACTTAAGAACTACCGCCCCATCTCGCTCCTCCCATTCCCTGCCAAAGTCATTGAGAAAGCCGTCAACAATCAGCTCGCCGCCTTCCTCGAATCCAACAAATCCCTCGACCCTTCACAGTCCGGCTTCCGAGCCAAACACAGCACCGAGACCACCCTCATCGCAGCAACAGACGACATTCGAACACTACTGGACAACGGAGAAACAGCTGCCCTCATCCTACTTGACCTCTCCGCACCCTTCGACACAGTCTGTCATAGCACCCTTATACAACGCCTCAGCAACGTCGGAATACAAGGAAAAGCATTGGACTGGATCATCTTGTTCCTCGCCGGAAGAACCCAGAGAGTCCGCCTCCCCCCTTTTAGATCAGAGGCCACCGAAGTCATCTGCGGCGTACCACAAGGATCATCACTCAGTCCCACCCTCTTCAACGTATACATGAGTCCCTTCGGATCCATCGCACGCCAACACAACCTCAACATCATCTCCTACGCAGACAACACCCAACTGATCCTCTCCCTCACCAAAGACCCAAACACCGCCAAAACCAACCTACACGACGGGATGAAAGAAGTAGCCGAGTGGATGAAGAACCGCCGTTTAAAACTGAACTCGGTCAAAACGGAAGTCCTCATCTTAGGTTCATCCCCCTCCGCCTGGGACGACTCATGGTGGCCACCGGCCCTGGGAAACGCACCCACACCTACGGACCACGCACGTAACCTGGGCTTCATCCTGGACTCCTCCCAGACCAGACAAGTCAACGCCGTCTCATCATCATGCTTCAACATCTTACGCATGCTTAAAAAAATCTTCAGTTGGATCCCCACCGAAACAAGAAAGACTGTCACCCACGCACTGGTCACAAGCTGATTGGACTACGGAAACACCCTATACACCGGAACCACAGCCAAACTACAGAAAAAACTCCAACGCATCCAAAACGCCTCAGCCAGACTCATAATAGACTTCCCCCGCCAAGCTCACATTTCCAGTCACCTGAAAGACCTCCACTGGCTCCCCGTCAACAAGAGAATAACGTTCCGTCTCCTCACTCACGCACACAAAGCCCTCTACGACCTAGGACCCGAATGCCTCAACAGGCGCCTGTCCTTTTACACCCCCACCCGTCAACTACGATCATCCAATCAAGCCCTCGCCGCAATCCCACGCATCCATAGATCCACCATGGGGGGAAGATCCTTCTCCTACTTAGCGGCCAAAACCTGGAATACTCTCCCTACCCACCTCTGCCTTACACAGAACCACTTCTCCTTCATAAAACAACTAAAAACTTGAATATTTGATAAGTAAAGTACCCCCCTCCCTCAAGCGCCTTGAAACCCTCTGGGTGAGAAGTGCGCTATACAAATGCTAAACTTGAACTTGAACCTCTAAACGCGCATGCCGGAAACTGGAGAAACATGGCTCCACGAACGCACACCGGACAACCACGCAGCCCACAAGGACGCCACCCGCAGACACCACCACCTCATCAGATTAGCCAAGAGATCCTCGTTCAAAGACCGCTTGGATAACAAAACACACAACAGTAAAGAGCTCTTCAGCATCGTAAAGGAACTCTCCAATCCCAGCCCCAACGCCAAAGACTTCCAGCCATCACAAGAACTGTGCGACTCAATAGCCATCTTCTTCCACCGCAAGATCGCTGACATCTACGAGACAAGGATGCGTCTTGGCCCCATTCCTGCTCACTCTTTACACCAAAGCTTTGGAGCAGGAATTGGTGGCCAAGACAAGGGCTCCACCATATGTCAATAAACGCCTGATAGACTCCATCTACGCAGATGATGCAGTGCTGATGGCACGCACTCAGATAGAACTGAAGAAAGCTCTTGCATCCTACATTGGGTTTATGGAGGACCTAGGGTTAAAACTAAATGCAAAGAAAACCTTTGTAATGACCTGTGGGTGAGGGAGACAAAAATGTGGGAGTCTCCAAGATAGGGGAAACAGGAATGAATCCGCAAATATGTTTTCATATCTGGGAGTCCTATTCACATTGGTACCTGGGGCCAGGCAGTCAAGAGTAGGAGTCTTGTTTTTATGAAGTCGACCACGGCTCTTATGACTTTTCAAAAAAATTAGGCAGAAGGCCCCCGGAATTTTTTAAAAAAATGTATCAAGCGAAGTGTGTGAGTGTAGCTATTTTGGGGCGGGAGTCTGGGGTTTTTATGATCCCTTCCCTATGCAATATGTTGAAAATGCTTTTCTAAGATTTATTTTAGCTGTACCTGCTAGCTCCCCTGTTTTTGACTGCCAAAATACTGTGGGTCAACACCTCAAGGAGTTTCAGTATGACTACCCAGCCGTGGGAGGGAAGTCAATCCCCATCCTTCTGTATGCCGATGACGCTGCCATAATGTCTCGCACTGTCATCGGCCTACAGAGGGCTGTAACTGAATTCTCTGACTATATGGGCGACGCGGTTTAATAATAAATGTCTCAAAAAACGTACTCCATGACATGTAGTACCCTGAAAAAAACAAGTAAAGCTATTTATTTGGGAACAAATAGGATTGAAAACACTAGCAGTTTTACCTATTTAGGAGTAACCTTTGACAGCAGAGGGAGTTGGAAAGAGGCAGTGTGTACAAGAAAACTGGCCCTTAGAAGAGCAAATGGTGCCTTGATCAACTTCTCAAGAAAATTAGGTGGGAGACCAGTGCGGGAACTTATTCAGATTTATAAAGCTAAGTGAGTTCCGACTGGTACATACGGGGCTGGCTTGTGTGGATTGGTCAAAACAGACCAGATTCAATGTATCGAAAATAACTTTATACGCTACTTACTGGCTGCACCTAACTCAATGCCCAATTATTTTGGACATGAGGAAGTGGGGTTATCGTTTATTGAAGACATTATTAAATCTTCCCCACTCCTCTTATGGCACAAAATTTGGGTGACCCCTGAAACATCACTAAATAGAGATGTGGCGCGAGACTGCCTTTCGCTAGAAGGAGCAGTAAAAATCAAACGGCTCAACTACATCAAAGATATGTCATCAGAGCTAGGGCATAAAGAATACTTTGAAAACCCAATCTGTTTAGAAAAAGTATCAAAACGTACCCTAAAAAGATCTATTTTGGAACACCTAAATAAAAAAAAGGTGGCATATCGAAAAAGGGAAGCAAACTGCCAAGGCGAATCAGATACTGATTTCCCACATAGGGATACAACCCTATCTATTGTTAGAATCCAGCCCCTACTCAAGAAGGTTGCTGACCAGGTTTCGGGTGGATACCTTTTTTCGCTTGGTGACTTTTCCCAAATGTAACAACTGGTCCACGTATCTTGAGAAGTGTCCTCGTGACAAATTATCACTTCAGACTAATATCCACTGCATCTTCTTTTGTAAATTTTATGTTACCCCCAGGAAAAGGTTTTTAGTGCAAATCCTAAGGCACTGGGGTATCAGAGGGTGTAGAGCAGCTTTCTCTAGGTTGAAACAACTGGATCAGAATTTGTGATAAAATCGGTTTCCTCTTATCTTAGGATTCTCATTGCTTTGAGGAAAACTATGTAATACGGGTATTCCATGTATAGTGATTTGGATCTGTATCCTGATATAGGGGAGAGAACATGATCGATGAACTATATGAATTATTCTCTTTCTATTTATGGCATGAACTGTGTTTGTAACTTTTAAATGTTCTTAATATTTTAAATGAATGGTTTTATATTGTGCTTTTATGATTTTATAACAAAAATCGAATAAAGCTCAATTTTAACTTTGACTTTGAACTGCCACAGTGAGTTAGGAATACCATATATTTCAGACGTCATTCAGGTACAAACAGTGTTACTCTGGCATATAATTTGGATCTCCAGTAGCAGAGGCGTAAACCAAGAAATAATGAGGGATTCTATGAAGCTCGATCATGCCACAAAGATTACTTGGTTAAAATATATAAAGAATTGTATGTACGACCTGGGGCGCCCAGGGTATTATACTTACCTAGAGTCACTGAATACCATCTGCCGGAAGGAGTTTAACGCAATCTGCATGACCCACCAGGAGACAAACAGACTTGTAATGGAGATGACTAAACCTGCGGCCCTCCAACATCAATTGACTGTAATAATATGAGATCCAACCATATCTCCTAAGCTGTCCAGGGGGGGTTTGACAGGTATGTTTTAACGTGCTTCAGGTTCGGGACCTTTCATCGAATAATTAGCTATCATGAGTTGAACAATTGGTCCAGAGAACTATGACCTTGTCCCTGTGACGATCTCTCCCCACAAACTGCAATTCACGTGATTTTATTTTGTAAACTGTATGTCAAGAAAAGAACCTGATGGATCTTGCCCTTGTTAAGATTGGGGGCATGGAGACAATGTCGACCAGCCTTCCTACACTTACAGCTAATAAACAATCACTACTGCATTGGAGTTATAGCTGTTTTTTTTAAAGTATATTGAGAGTAAGGAAATGTAACAATGCTTAATGTTGCCCCAAAATAGAAATACAACGTTTTAAATTTTGTAGGACTGTCTTATTTATTGTATCTCTCACAATAGCATGTTTGGATTAGGCCCATCTGTAAATGAATGAATTACTGGAACTGAGTACATCTGTATTTTAGACAATTTTATGAAATGTTTTTATTCGCTCGCTTTTATGATTTTATATGACTAAAAACGAATAAAGCTCTTTTTAACTTTTGACTTGACCTTGTGTTTTAAATCATGGCAAACATATGTTGTTTTTGAAGTTAGGTAAAGGTACACAATGTCAGTCTTTTAAAAAATAAAAGGCAAAAACCAATTAATAGTGACAAAGAAAGCAAGCAATCAACATACATCCTATTAAATGTGAACTATACACACTTTCAGAAAACCACAAAACATGCTAAAGTGAATAAGAACGTTTATGAGAAAGCTCTTAACAAACACATGACAGGAAAGAAGATATCTCAAACTCATGTAGCTCATTCCATCTTGCTACAGTGTCTGAATGATGGAGGAGTATCAGGGGCTGCGCTTGGGTGGATCCAGTCTTTCCTAACAGGCAGATGCTTCCAGGTCCGCCAGGGAGAGTGTTACTCTAGGGAGATTGGGTCGGGACAAGGTGTGCCGCAAGGCTCGTCCCTGAGCCCGACCCTGTTCAATCTGTATGTCTCCCCGCTGGCGGCCGTAGTGGAAAGCTATGGACTTCGCCTAGTGTCCTACGCCGACGACACGCAGCTGGTCATCTCCCTTTCGCGCGTGCCCGGTTTGGTGGCGGACAATTTCAGAGCTTGCATGCAAGAACTGGCAGCCTGGATGTCCGCCAACTGCCTGAAACTTAATGGCAGCAAAACCGAGGTGCTCGTGGTGGGGGGATGTCCATCTGTGTGGACGTCGGCGTGGTGGCCATCTTGCCTTGGAGAGACACCGGTTCCTTGCCAGGAAGCCAGGAATCTTGGGATGTGGTTGGACACTAACCTTGCCTTCGAATCCCAGATTGGTCGTGTGGTGGGGACATGCTTTGGAGTCCTAAGAACTCTGAGAAAGGTCTTGGATTTCCTGCCCACTTCCACTCGTCGGACGTTGGTGCATGCCTTAGTCACCTCACGCCTAGATTACGGCAATTTGCTGTATCTGGGGCCACGGGAAAGGCTCTCAACCGCCTACAGGTGCTGCAAAATGCAGCCGCTCGCCTTATTTTAAGGCTTCCTAGAAGATCTTCCTCCAGGGCAGCACTTCAGGCTCTGCTCTGGCTGCCTGTGAGGAGCAGGGTGGAATTTAAAGCCCTTGCTACGTGTCACCGGATTCTGGGTGGCAAAGCCCCTGCCCCGCTACAGAGCCTGGTGACCAGGTATGAGCCCACTAGGACTCTGCGCTCCTCCTGTACAGGCCTCTTGAAAATTCCTAAAATCAGAAAAGCGCGTATGGGGGGAAGGTCGTTTAGATTTTTGGCACCGAAGCATTGGAATGACCTTCCGTCTGAGATACGCCTGGAGGCATCAGAACCTCTGTTTAGAACTAAACTTAAGACCTACCTTTTCAGACGGTAGTCGGCTGCGCTAGCTGTCTTACTGCTTACCCCACTTTTACAGCGCGGGGACACGCCTGCAGGCGTACACCTGGCGCTTTACAAATGCCCCTAATAATAATAATAATAATAATAATGAACATTTATGTGACAATTACAAATGTCCTTGTGCTTACCATCTCTCTGATGCTCCAACTGTTCCAGCCGACCATGACCATGGAAGGTCAGCCAGACAGCATTAGGACCCTCCTGTACAGCGGTATCAGGCAAAGGTGCTGTGTCTGTTGCTGAGAGGACAAGCCTATAATGTTCTGGGTCCTAATGCAAGCACAGAGATGCAGTTCCTCACAGTGCTTACACCACAGCCTCCCCTAGCATCTGTGGATACCCACTGCACAGCAGCACGTAGTGATGTCCCTCATTTTGGGCCTGTACTGCATTGCTTAACAGGCTGTCATGCCCCTAATAAAGCTGTGGGTACTTGGCTACAACCCCCCACTCATGATATTTAATTCCATTTCGGAAAATGGAGGGCCATCCCTTCAAGTCCCTCAGCCATGTTGCGGGCTAGATTATGCAAAAGAGCAGCAGGGCGGAAGAGGATGTTTCTTGGAAGTGAGGATAGCTGAAAATAAGCACAAAATGGCTGACTTCCTCTTCCTATATATCAATTGCTGTTTATTAGTGGTAGGCAGAAATCTCTGCACACAGGGCGAAGACTTAGCATGCAGTGAGTGGGTAGGCTCCAAACATGTTTTTTTAATTCATCCAATTTTAATTATAAAACACATTGAGCTCAATCCACAAATGTAAAGTGATACAAAAGTCTAACTTTACGACTTTCGTTATTCAGTTAGAGCATTTACTACTCATAATTGCCCTTTGTGAATACTGAAAGTCATAAAATTCAACTTTTGATATTCACAAGGGGCATTTACGAGTATTAAATGTCCTTTGTGAATACCAAAAGTCATAAAGTTAGACTCTCGTCTCACTTTACCTTTGTGAATCGGGCCCCAAAAGTTGAACTTTATGATTTTCGGTATTCACAAAGGGCACTTACAAGTAGTAAATGATCTTTGTGAATACCAAAAGTCGTAAAGTTAGACTTTCAACTCACTTTACCTTTGTCAATCGGGCCCACTGAAATTAGGAAAGGGTCAGGTACAAATGATATTTGTGTAAAGTTAGGCTTTTTCATTTTTTGTCCTTAAAAATATATGCAGTATGTGACATGAAGTTGTTGTACGTTGATGTGGATTAGTGTAACAATGTAGAGAAACTATAACAATTAACTTTTTATGGCTTGATCATAGGATGTTAGCTGGCTACATTATGCAAACTAATTATAGTTGTCTCTGGGTGGAAATTTATTGACAGTGTGTTATTTTTCCAGCATTTCTTCATCAACAGCAGACTGCCGAGCCACATAAATGCAGTAACCAAAGTAGCAGCTCACCAAAAAAAGAGTTGACAAGCAGATACCACTCCTGCAGACCCTGAATTCTGATCTGTACACCTACATGATCTAGATGTGTGCATTGATCAGGGTCAAGATCTATATGAAAGACCCATCATATGGTGATGTTGTTCATACAACTGGCTACAACAATCTTATACAAAGCTTCTGGGCAGTACACCAGAACCCCGTACAGTCACTACACCTGAATCATAATTTGAGGAAGCCTAAAGTGCGCTCAATAATGGCTTGGTAACACATGTGTGCCCTATTGTACCCCTGCTGAGATACTGTGGCTGCACATCTGTAAGATAAGAGGAGAAGGAGAGGGAGAGCATACCTGGCCAAAAAAAGAGTTTTTTTGCACAGGGCCTCTATAAAGATAGAACTAAATTTTTCATGTTTACCTATGTGCAGTGTGTGTCTGGCACATATGTGTTGGTGTGTTATAGTCAATGCTGATTAGTGTTGGGATGCCACCCCAGATACAAATGGCAGCCCAATATCAGGTGTTATTACTTACTAAGAAGCCACATGTCACCAAAATGTCCAGCAACTAAGTGATGTGAAAGAGGTGACTGGTGGAAAATGAAGGTGTTGTGTGTGCTACAAGGAAAGGCAGCATACACATCTGTAAAGCAGCCACTGGCATTGCAGCCTGCACATTGATAGAATGCCAGCGGTGTCTGTTGTGGAGAAGGTGACTTGGCGTAAGTGTCACATGAGTGCATTCAATGGTACCTAGCACACAAGGGAAGTGGGAAAATCCATACAATTCCCTTGCCAATCTTTAGCTGTTCACCATTGACTGGCATGACTATAAACTGCTACACTCTTCTGCCCCATTGTGTCAGGATATGGTGTATACCCAGCCAATGCAGACCAGGTGGCCCCGTCATTGCTTAATGTACCCATTCTAATGCTTCACTTTACATGGGATAGCTGACTGCCAAACCATGCTTGGTGTTCTTGATAGTCCAATGGGACCTCTAAGTCATGATAAGGTTCATAATTAGCTGGGAGTGCAGTCTATCTATATATAAAAAGGTTTCCAATATTGGGTTCTGCAGGATCAAACTCAACCCATGAGTAAAATATTTCGAAAGGGTATGCAGCATGTGTATTTACAGCAAGAGCAATATTTGAGTGAGATATGTTTCAGGTAACAACCAATCTGGGATCATTAAGACAGTTAATAGAATCCAAACTCTCTTTTATTACAGTAAAGCATGCTCAAGAAGTCTAAGCAACCAATGAAATATTTTAAAGATTTATTTAAAAATCAAAATCTTATTCTGGTGCACACAATATGATTTGTAACAACAATAAAAACAAGCAAAATAGTAGACGCAACATGCACCAATAGTGTGAACTGCGAAACGTGTTCAAGACTACTTTCAGTTTCTTAGATGGTCCGCACGCACATGCCGGTTTGAACATTAAGGCTTTGTTTATTTTATTAGTAAATTCTGCTATTCCTGTCTGTGCTGACCGCCTGATAACTTTTAACTAGCCTTAAGCAAAAGTATTTGATTCAATTCTACAGGGCCTCTGCATCAAATTAGCTAATGTCTCTATCTAAGATGGGTGCCATGCTCCAGTACACACTTTTGCCCATCCTCATTAGTTAGTCTACCCCCTCTTTTAAATATTTGCATGTGTTTACCATATTGTGGGTACATAGAAAGGCAGGAGTCCGTGTTGGTAGTGGCTCGCTATGGTTAGAGTGTGATTGTGATTTCTCATGCTCATCTCAATCTCAGGTAAAGGCACAAGGGTTTACAGGCCTTGTGCCACACCTCATTTCACACTTATTTTCCCTTCTTCTGTAGTCTTCCAAATCCTAACTGTCCAGCCCTTTTTGCTTTTGTCTTCCCACCATCTCCTACCCTGACAACAATTGTGTGCATCGGTTTTAGCAATACATCAGCCACAACAACATAAGCCATACAACCAAGTGACAAACAACAGTAAATGCTGTTAGAAGTATACTTAAAATTCTTGTTTGAGCTGCATTTATATTATAGGCAATTGCCAGGTTTGGCACTGAGTCATTCTCCACTCCAATTCTCCCCTCCAGTCTGTTTCTCTTTACCTCTGGTGCCTGGGGACATTGTGTGGGGCTTGGTCCAGGGCGCCCCTGTTTCTTCCTTTTTTGAGGCCATTCCAACCGCCCCATGCACCATCAGGTAAAAAGAAAACACAGCATGTCAGGAAGCTTAAAGTCCAAATAGAGTTTAATGCAAACAGCAAAGCAAAGGATCAAAAGACAATTGTCATTTCAACTTACCAGGGCTCTTGCTAGAAAACAGTCAGTTAGGTCAAAAAACAACACAAAAGCCAGTATTTATAGGTTTTCTCCGAATGTAAATATAAAGAACAACCATGTGACAGAAATGTGTTAGTCTTATGGAAAACTTGTCTAATGCGCAGGTGGCACACTCTTCCCCTCAATGAAGAACAAACTAGCCTTGAGGAGAAGAAATCATTCACATACACAATACTAACCTTATTATTCTCACAACTTCTTGCTTCCTTTGCCAGGTCTGAACACAAAATTATGCTGTTAGAAAATTGTGTAAGGTACAACCTGAGGCCTGAGGATTTCCGGCCTACTGCAAACACTTGCTGAGTGTCACAAGAAGTTTCAAGCTGATATAAAACAGTATCCATATTTGATTAAATATTTGATACATTCAGGATTACGTTACTAACACTACATTGCATGTGAATAGATAAACATAATACAGACAGATTTTAAGATTGCTTTCATAAGGTTTAGGAGGGTATTTATGGTTTTAGTACCAGCCAGAAAACTGAAGTTAGGGTAGTGGCACTGCTTCTTCCAAGAGAAGGAGCCAGGCCAAAACATTTTAAGTTGTCCATCTTTGTGGTGGACATTCTTTAACCGCACAACTCCAACATGCATTGCAGAAGCCTCTTAAGGGGGAATAAACACTGTCAGAAATTCTGGTTTACCATGGTGGTTATGCTAATCTTGTCTTTTATGATTGTTCACAAATGGAATCCATCTTCAGGACACATGTGACTAAGGACCACACTCTTTGAGGTTAGTTTCATACTATGTGGGAGACATGTGCAACTAATTCTGTCCTGGACTACCATGACTTCAATGGCCATTTTGGACAGATGCCCTAACAATATGAACGGTGTCAGCGGGGGTTGCCTTAGTTGGGCAAGTTGGGCACATTGTTTCCGACATAATGTTTATGAACCCAAGACTGTAGGTTGGTTGTTTCCAATGGCAGCTCTAGCAGAAACAAAACTATCCTTTCCTGACTGATAATGATGTGGGGCAGAGAGATAAAGAATAATTCAAAACATGTAAAGTTTTGGTGAATGTCCTATGACTTCTACCCCAAAATGACACCCATAATATCAGTCTGCTACTGGTCTGTCCAACAAAGCGCAGCTGTATATGCTTTTTAGTGTTGAAATGAGATATCCATTGTTTGTGTTAGCCATATTTAAGGGATGAAGCAAAACTAGCTTGAGAATGGAACATAGAGGAGAATTTTGAGTGGGCAATGAATGCATTTTACTGGTGATGCCATAGTACAATGCCAAGCTGAGCCATCAAATACATTGAAATATGGAATGTTATGAAAAAGATCAATAACATATTGGTAACTGAAACTAGAAGAAGTGAACATTAGAATGACACCGTATGTAGTTTGAGGCATTGGGATGAACAACTACAAGTCTCTGTGCTACAGTATGTCAGAATGGCAGGTCCCAATAGCATTGCAGTGAGAATAATACCAGTAGTAGGGGTTGCAGACATCAACGGAAGTTGTAGGTTTAGTACTATTAGTCAAAGTAGAATACTGTATATGTTTATGAGATATTACCTACAACTGAGAATGGATTGCGAGATATCAATCACAATTTGGTGCTTATAAAAACCTGTAAACAGGGAAGTGATTGACAATTCATAAAATATGTTAATATAATGATGTAACTTATTATTTTTTGACTTACAGAATAGACAGTGTAATGTATTGTTTTGTAGATTTTTTATAGTACTCCACACCACATACTATATCACGCAGGGCTTCAAATTGCATCCCATTCCTAGGTGACCTTTCAGAATCAGTGGCTGAAGAGAGTGCTAGTTTGTATACCGACATATATGGTAGATGTTGGGGGAGGAATATGAATTTTGGAAACATACACTGAACATGGAGAGGCTGCTTCACAGCACACAGGCATGATGTGTTGCAGTGTGTACTAGAATGTGTGCTATTGTTCTTATGACTTCTTGCTATATTTGAAAGACAGCTCTTGCTGTCAGCCAAAGTATAGTAGTATGCCATCAATAATGCCAACAGAAGCAGAACTTTTTTCATTACAATCTAACACTGCATCAAGCCCCTACCAGACCCACCTATTCAATGGAAATGTGCTATGCCATCAACTTTGTCTTCGGTGAAAAAATACAGACAATCTGAAAGTACATCGACGATACTAAGCCTGAGTCATCTCTTATGCCTATCCCTTCTCATAGAATCCTACAATGGTCAACCTTCAAAGCACTCTCTTGCAGATCATTTTTTGTTTTTGTTTTAATAAAGTATACTTTTGGGGGGGGGTGACTATACCAGGTGCAAACATTCTGGGATGGTATATTAGAACATTTGATTCACTACATGTGCAGTGTATTGGTGATAATTACAAACGTGTGAGGCTAAATGTGCGAAAATAGCAAAGTAGTACTGTTTTAAACATGGAAGACCTAAGCCACCATCTTATGTTTGCCTACACAGTACATAAAGTGCTAACCGTGGTGACGTATGGGCCCATAAAAATGTGGAACTCAGACTTCTATATGTTAAAAAAATCCATATGCACAAAGCAAGGAAGGAAAGAGAATAGAAAGTTAAGAAGCGGCAAGATTGACATCCAAATTAATAATACCCTACCTATAATTGAAATTTGGAGTTTATTTCAAATATTAAGAAATGATTTAATCTTATCAATTAAAAATCAGGTCATGGAGAGCTTTGACCTTGGCTATTGTATATATCCCTAAATAGCTCTTGGGATTTGGGTAAATTAAAGGGCATATTTTTTTCTAGGAAAGTGGCTAAAGTTCAGTTTTTGATCTGTTCATTTTATACCCCCATACCTCGTGAAATAAAAAAAAAACATTGAAAACTTTACTCTGGATACTGAAATCTGGTTTTAAAAACAACGTCATATCATCAGAGTTGAGTTTTATTTTTGGAATTTTGTAAAGTGGAGCATTAATTTGGTTTCTCTTTTGAATGGTCATCGCAAGTAGTTCAATGAAGCGAGCGGATAAAATCAGTGATAAGGGACACCCCTAACTAGTTTTGCGCTTAATTTTGCATAGCCCTGCATCAACAGGGTTTAAAATCAATGACGCTTGTGATCCTCAAAAACGTCTTAATACAGTAATAAACTGAGATGGGAAACCAGAGACTTTTAAAATGAAGAAAAAACTGTCAAAATTGACCAACTCAAAAGCCTTTTTGTAGTCTAAAAAAAAGATATGTTCTGATAACTGTCTATTCATAAAATAAATCAAATGCTTCGACTAAACAGTGAGGATTTGTTGTTGTATTTACTTTATTCGATGGAAAATTCATCATAAAAGTATGCAGTTTATACAACACATTAAAAAAATAAAAGAGTAGGGGCTCAACACTCGTATATATGCAAACATCCTCATATACTACTCAGTTTAAATTATCTAAAATCAAGCTCAAAACTTGTTACATAAAAACCATAAAAGACACTTCATGCCATAGGGCTGTCCGTCAGTTAAGTTAAATGGGTGGAACGCTTGGCCCTCCTAGTGCGAGTCTGCCATGCACTACCCAGAAATTTGGCTACTCCACACACCACAGCAGTAGAAGATGTGTCAGTACGAAGGACCCGTAGGGCAATTTTGTGACATCTAAAGCCCAACCCCATGCATAGTGGTTTTAACCATGTTTTCCTAGCGACCCTATAAGCCGGGCAAGCAAACAAAAAGTGCGCTACTGACTCATAAGGAGCGGCACAGCCAGGGCATGATTTCGGGAGAACACCTTTACTTCTCCACCCAGAAGAAAAGTCATTCACCGACAAAGTCCCATGCCTGAATTTAAGGTAAAGTGCTCTGTCCAGGGGTTTCTCTTTAAAGTCAAGGAAGGTTTCCAGTTTTCTTATACATTTGATCTCCAGAAATCGCTGGGAGAGGGGCCCCCGTTCACTCCTGTGTATGGCCGTCTCCTGTACCCAGTCCCAATAGAGTTTCTTAATCACTGCCTTAGGAGGCGGAGTTTGGCTCAGCCATAATTTGCTTAGGCCCAGTTGCACAACCAGCTGTCTCAAGTTGCACAACCACTTGATTTTGTTACCTGTGTTGAGCAAGATAAGTTCATCTAGAGCTGCAGCATAGTTATGTAGCTCCTGGGTCCTTCTTAGTCGCACCCAAAAAAGTAGTGGGCAAAAACGAACTTTGTCTTTAAGGGTGCGCCTACCCAAGTCTAGCCGCAGCGGGATTAGCGGGGTGGAGACTGGGAGGGCCACCAGATCTCGCATAAATTTATTTTCTGATGTGGCCAGCTCCGTTATGTTCTCAAACCCCCATAGCTCAGATCCGTATAGAGCTGCTGGTAATACTTGGCCATCATATATTGCGAGAGTCGGTGCCACAGGTTTGCTCATCGACTCCCGCTGTTCCCTTAATACCACCCCTGAGGATTTGTCTACAAATGCCTACCTGTAATAAAACCATTATGATCCTGATGAACCAGTCAACGTATAATCATATTCAATCTACTCACCATTAGTTTCTAAATTATTGTGTAATCTGAATTGAGCAGACTAATGGGTCTATAAGAATTCAGATTCTCTTGATCCTTTTCCTTTTGAAGAACATGAAACTCCACCATGGTATTAAAGGATTCATGAAACTTAATGCCCTGTCGAATATAATTTGTAAATTGGGCAATGACCGGGTTTAAAACATTGGCAAACTTTTAAAAAAAACTCAGTAGGAAATCCATTGTCCCTAAACTCCTTTCTGTTGCATAAGGATTTATTAGTCACTTCTGTGACTTCCTCCAGTGTAGCCTTTATCAATAAAGAATCCGTAGCATGTAAACGTAATACTCCTATCACATGATTTACCAAAAAATCATGTAATCTACTGTAATTAGTGGATTGCCATTGACTCTATAAGCGGCTGTAATATTGACAAACTCTATTTTGAATACTTTTACTATCCACTAGCCTGATATTATTTTCTGAATCCACATGTGATTTAATTGTATTTGTCACTGTTTTTCATATGCCTGCCAGGCTAAAAAGCAGCCCGTACATTTGCTTTCTTCATAAACCTGCTGCATATAGGCTCTATTACTTTGAATAACCTCTTTGTGATAATATTCATGCGTTTGTTTATTAGCCTGTTCCAAGTGTTGGCGATTCAGGGTATTTTTTAAATTAATATAATGCTCTTGGGCTTGTTTTAATTGATTCTCTAACTGCTTTCTCTCCTGCCTTGAACTGTGCCTCCTTAAAATACCTTTAGATATAATAATGGCTCTCATTGTTGAAAAATGTATTCCACACTTTATCTAACTTTGCTGGATGCATATTCAATGAAAAACACTGAGTAATTTCCTTTTCCATTTCAGTAATCCAGGACCCTTCCTCAAAGTATGATCTATTTAAGGCCCATCTGGGAGAGGAGGAAGATTGCTGAATATTTGCAATATGCATTGCAGCAGAGAAGAATCCAAGAACCGGTCTGGATGGTGGCTATATTTCTTGAGAATTGTGCTGGCTGTGACTAAAAAAAATTCAAATCTCGTGGCAGACTTAAATCGGGCTGAGAGGCAAGGGTATTCCCAATGGTTCTGAAAATGTTCTTTCCAAGGGTCAACCAAATTTAAGCTCTGCCTATATTGTACCACAATCTTTGCAGTTTTATGCATATATTGTCTGTGGGTTCCCGTCAAAGAGTCTAGACTGGGATCCTGGAGGAAATTAAAACCACTTCCTAAGGTCACTAGTCCAGGATATATTACAAAAGACAGAAAAAGCTCAGCTAGCGATTAAGGAGGATCTTCTATTTGATTGTAGCGAATTTGAAACATGGTCCAAGTATTACGCAATTTACTCAAGACCATCTATCGGGTGCCATGAAACAACACCCCGGGCTTCACCCAGAGGAACAAAATTGGGCTACCCCATAATCACAGGAGAAAGAGAGAGGTAAAAAGAATTTGACCTTCTCATGATGTACCAGACCATAATCAAGTGGGAGCCAACTCGGAAGAGATCGTCAGAATACCTACATACCTACTATGCTAACACACTATTCTCAGCTGCCATCTGAGCTATGCACTGATTTCAAAAACATTTGTGCCTGCTCCACAGAAGAAAAAGCCTGAAAACAGCCCTCCATGTACAACACTTTCAGCTTAGACTGTTGTACTAAGGAAGCCTGTGCACCTAAAGCTTTGAAAGGGACCAATAAATGACATAAGTCTCTATGGGCCAGATGTAGGTAATCCTGAAATACCGAGTCCTTAATAGCGAATTTTACCGATTCGTTATTAAGAACTCGGTATTCCAGATATACGCAATGCATCGGTACAATTTACCGATTTGGTAATAATCGCAAAAAAATGGAAAACCAGGAGAGGGAGGAGGCAGGTGAAAGAAAAAGGAATAACAAATTCAGTGAGAGGGAGCTGCAGGTCCTTATTGAGGATGTGACCAAGGACCATGACAAATTATTTGGCAAACATTCCCTGCACGTGCCTGAATCACAAAAAAGGCACATTTGGCTTGCAATTCAAGAAACAATATATGCCATTGGAGTCACCCAGCGCTTCATTGAGGACCTAAAAACACGCTGGTATGATCTGAGGAAGCGTGCTAAGGAGAGGCTGACAGAGAGGCAGAAACAAGCCAACAGTACAGGTGGAGGGAGGAACACAACACATGCACCAACTGCCCTGGATCTCCTGGTCGAGTCCACCATCCAGTCGGAGAGTGTGAGTGGGATTGGGGATGCAGAGAGCTCAGCCAGAGATGCCAACAAACAAGGTAAGATGCATTCACAGCATGCTGCGCCCCCCACTCCCTACCCCCAAACTCCAAAGAGGCATTGGGACTCCCATTCCAGTACATGTTTTACTTAAATTAATTTTGGTTTTTCCAAAATACAAAGGGAGCCAGAGAGGTCAGGTTTCCAGTTCATGCACTACCATTGCTCTGTTTATACTGCCTAGAACATAAGTAAAACCAGTCCAGGTCTAGAGTGCCTTGACCTTTTCTTTTTTGTGTTTCATGTTTTACTTAAAACCTGCAATGCATTATGGGAGTTGTAGTCAGAAGTAACACATGTCAGAACAGTCAGTCCACTGAACCCTAAGGAATGTGACACCAATTAGCAATTTGCAAGCAGAGGACAGTCAGCGTGATTGGCAGGCATGACATTTATTACAATGCAAATGGTGCCAGATAAGTGAGCAAATGTACATTCTGTCTTCACAGGCAAGCGATCTCACAGGGCAGCAGAGTGGAGCAAAGGAAAGGTACCCAGGACAGAGAGGACAGAAGAGGAGGAGATCCAGTTGCCTGCAGGGCACACCACCCCACCATCACTACCGCCACCATCACCACCGCTACCATCACCATCGCCATCACCACCACCACCTCCATCACCATCACAACCGCCACCATCAACGCCACCAGCACTGAGAGGCAGGAGGCATGAATTAGCCACCCTCCAGCAGATGGAGGTGTTCGAGGAGGACGGCACAAGAGGACAACAGTCCACGGTGGCTGAGGATGCAAACGGGGCAGGCTCACAATCCCCCACAGAGCGTGCTTACACACGTTCCAGACAACGCAGGGTAAGGGCAGCCAGTCCTCCTTCTCAGGGCGTAGATGAGAGTGTGTTCACTGGCCTTGAGGGGAACATGATGAAGGCCAGCGCCTGCAAGGAAAAGCCATTAGGTCAGTGCAGCGGCAGATGGCACAGATGAATGGCCACATGCAGCGTATTGAGAAGGGCATCTGTTCCATTAACACTACTGTGGCTGAGGGCATGAGGGACGTGTCCGAGGCAGTAAGGCTGCTGTGCAGCAAATTAGATGAGGACCATTTGTAAAGGCGCAGGGAGAGGCAGAAACTTGACAATTACACCAAGGCGGTGACCGCATCTCCACTGCCACCTCTCTGCTCTGCAGGTGCTTGGTGGCCATGCAGGAGGAGATGGCTCACTGCAGCTGTGATGTGGCAAGGGGGGTGGTCACAGTGACCACTGCACTAGAAGTGCTACAAACTGATAAGGTAGCCACAACAGGTGATGAGGTTGAAAGTGAAGAGGCTACTAGCCACAGTAGCATCACGCCCCCTCCAACAGAGTCCAGGAGGCGCAGCAAACACAACAGCGCTGCCAGAGGACAGACTGGCAGCGAGTACAGTTTGGCCAAGGAACGCAGCAGTGCAGCACCAGTGGGCGCAGGAAGTAGAGCCAACCATAACATGGTTTTCCTCAATTAGGTGATGTAACACATTTTTTGTATGGACACTCCATTTGATTTAGGCCTAACATGTGACTCACTTCAAGTTGTATCTTATGACCATTAAACACCATCACTCACAAACAGTAACTGGCTATGTCTCCTTACTCACTCAGAAATAGTTGTGTGTTATCTCAGCCCGTCTGTGTCTTCCATCCGTTGGTGCTGCCACACCTGCTACGCTGTGCTCTGGCTGTGGACAGTCCTTATCTCTCGTCCTCAGAGTCAGTTAGTTCCACTGCTGTTCCTTTCTTTGTGGCAAGATTATGCAGCATTGCACATGTTGCTAATATTTTGCAGCAGATGATGGGGCGGTACTGATGTGCACCTCCACTTTTCTGGGAGGCAACGGAACTTGGTTTTAAGTAGTTTAAAGGTGCGCTCCACAACGTGGTGCATGCTTTTATGTGCCAGATTGTATCTTCTCTCACTTGGGGAGGAAGGGTTGAGGTGTGGAGTTAGGATAAATGACTGCACGGCATATGCGCTGTCACCTAAATGGGATAGGAAGTGCCATTAATTGGAGTCACTAATACATTCATCCAAGGTATACATCAAGGTTTAATCAAAACTATTTATAAAAGGGGGTCTAGGGGGCAATATTTAACGACCATACATGCTCCACAACCCTACTCAAGTACATCAAATACACATAAGGAGCTTATAGGTCTATTTTGCTAAATCTGTCACACTTATTCAAAATACCAAAAAACAACTACCACAGGTAATGAGAGTCACACTAGGCTCAAAAAAGTCCTATCAGCCCACCCCATTGGCGGAGCATCGTCATGTAGGACAGAGTGGGACAAAGTCTGTGTACCCTAGCCAAGGTAGAAACGGCTGTATAACACTAGACTTATGTCCAATTGATGGCCAAGGTGTTCTCAAACCAGTGTTGCTGATAGAGTTCAGTACAAAAACTAAGAAAAAGTGATGTATTTAAAATGACTGAACAGACGGAAAAATAGGTTTATTGAAATCCGTCTGGACGCCAAGATTTAAAACAAACTAACAGCGTGAAAAAATCACTGTTAATATGCAATAGATATTAAAGGTCAACATGTTTCTGCCAAAATAGTGATGTTTATCGGACTTCGTCAGGACCAAAATAGGTTGTACATGCTACTGCAATGATAGACAAGTGTGTATAAATCACTTGAATAGTAGAAAGACTATATATATCTGTGGTCACCTGACCAGCCTACCAGAACCCAATGGTTGGTGGATCTATATATAGTGTCCTCTTCTAGAGTAATGGGAGAAATAAACTTAATCAGTCCACCATCACTGTGAAAACAAATAATTTTCTAAAATAAATAGGACAGCTTCACACTTGTTACAGATTGTGAAGCGGCAAAATAACATTAATATTAATTACTTTCTGAACAAAGTGGAGCACATCAAAGTTGCCCCTTGGATCTGAACCTTACTTGTTCACTCGGTTGTCCAAACATAATCTTAAAGATCTTTTTTAGTATACTCACTCAGCTGGCATGGTTGCCCAGTGCTGCCTGATCTTCTTCAAGGGCAGCTTGTAACCCGAGCTGCCCTCTGCCTTTGCATTCTGAACTCTTTCTTGGATTTCACACACAGTCCATAGCGCTTCCTTCTACCTTTCACCAGGCACACACACACACACACACACCACCAGCCATCAGTGCACGCATTCACCAGGCATACACACCACCGGCCGTCAGTGCACACTCTCACCAGGCACAGACACCATCAGCCATCAGTGCACGCATTCACCAGGCATACACACCACCGGCCATCAGAGGCACACCCACACCACCAGCCATCAGTGCATGCTTTCACCAGGCACACACACATCACCAGCCATCAGTGCACGCTTTCACCAGGCACATACACACACCACCAGACATCAGTGCACGCTTTCACCAGGCATACTCACACACCACCAGCCATCAGTGCACCCTTTCACCAGGCACACACACACACACACCACCAGCCATCAGTGCACGCTTTTGCCAGGCACACACACACACCACCAGCCATCAGTGCACGCTTTCACCGGGCACAAACACCACCAGCAGTCAGTGCACGCTTTCACCAGGCACAAACACCAGCAGCCGTCAGTGCATGATTCCTCCAGGCACACACCACCAGATGTCAGTGCACGCTTTAAGCAGGCACACACACCACCAGCCGTCAGTGCGCGCTTTCACCAGGCACACACCACCTGCCATCAGTGCATGCATCCACCAGGCAACACACAGCACCAGCCGGCCAGGCACACACACAGCAACAGCCATCAGTGCATGCTTTCAAAAGGCACACACACACCACCAGCCATCAGTGCACGTTTTCACCAGGCATACACACCATCGGACGTCAATGCACACTTTCACTGGGCACAGACACCATCAGTCGTCAGGGCACGCTTATACCAGGCACACACCACCAGCTGTCAATGCATGCTTTCACCAGGCACACACACACACACCGCCAGCCATCAGTGCACGCTTTCACCAGGCACACACACCACCAGCTGTCAGTGCACGCTTTCACCAGGCACACACACCACCAGCAATCAGCGCCTGCTTCCACCAGGCACACACACCACCAGCCAGCCAGGCCCACACACACCACCAGCCGTCAGTGCACGCTTTAACCAGGCACACACACCACCAGCCATCAGTGCACCATTTCTACAGGCACACACACCACCAGCCATCAGTGCACACATCAATTGTTAACGCATCCACAATAAACTATTGTAGCAATCGCAGTATGGCACACTTTACTTTTAAACATATTCATCTAAAGCGCAGCATGCCACCATTCCCTCACACTCAGCACCCTCGCACACTCTGCAATGGAACATACACTCCAAATACCACTCAGTGCAAAATAATTGCACGCCACATAATTACACTGCACTCAATGCAACATACTCTTCAAATACCACTCAGTGCCACATAATTTCACTCCACATGATTCCACTGCACTCAATGCAAGCTATTGCCATTATAAATTACAATAACTTAAGTATTAATTATTAAAAAAATAAAAGCCATTTTTATTTGTAATATCAATACATCTAAGTCACGTAAATACAACACATATTGCATTACAAATGCTATAGGTGTCACATTTGCGAAAGTTAAAACTATTGGCATTGTAAATGACAAAGCTATTCAATTCACTATTTTCCAAACCAACACATAAATAAAAATGTGTCATTTACAATACCAATAGCTCAAACTTTCCTAATGCGAGACCTATTGCATTGCAAATGCTTGTTTTTAATCTTGGCTTCCAGACGGATTTCAATAAACCTATTTTTCCGTCTTTTCAGTCATTTTAAATACATCACTTTTTCTTATTTTTGCACTGCACTCTAACAGCAACACTGGTTTGAGAACACCTTGGCCATCAATTGGACATATGTTTAGTGTTATACAGCTATTTCTACCTTGGCTAGGGTACACAGACTTTGTCCCACTCTGTCCTACATGACGATGCTCCGCAAAGGGGATGGGCAGTGTTAGAACTGGCCCTTCTTGCAGGGTCATCCCCAAACTTTTTGCTTCTTCTTCCCTTATTTTTCCTGACCCGTGGCTGTTGGCAATAGGACTCTGCGCAATATACCACTGCTGATCAGCGCTAAAGAGCATATGCTCTCTGTGTAAATTGTTATGCTGATTAGATATACATGAAGCTTGTTTCTGGTCCAGGGAAGACATGGCTTGGCAGTTCGGGCTGGACTGTTCCCATGAGGCACAGGATCAGACTGATTTGCATATAGCCATGTCTGAACTGGGGTGGCAGAGTGGGCTAAAGAACGGTGATGGATTAAACCCAGATCTTTTGACTGGATGTGAGTGTTTGATTGATTCAGATGCTCCATCCATCACCACCCCCTTTTGTACCGTAGAAATACATTATTGGCATATTTGTATCACCAAGAAGTCCCTAGTAAAGTGCACTGGGTGTGCCAGGGCTGGTGAGGACAAATGCTACTTGTGGGCCTGCAGCACTGATTGTGCCCTAAAATGGTGTCTCAGGCCTGCCACCGCAGTGCCTGTGTGCAGTCTGTGAACTGCCATGTCCTCCTGGTTCCCATTGACCAGGCTTAACCCTTCCCTTTTTGTGCACATTGGTCACCCCTATGGAAGGCCCAAGGTACCCCCCTGGGCAGGGTGCCGTGTATGTGAAAGGTAGAGCATGTACTGGTGCAGGTGACATGCTCTGGTAGTGAAAGGCAGCCATTTTCGTTTTTCACTATTGTAAGGCTATCTTGCTCCATAGGTTAACATGGGGGATGCTGGCTACAGTGGCTACCAGCATTTCTTCCCATAGGAACAAGATTGGACATAAGAGTCTAGTATCCCCGAACTCAGAATTTAATAACACATCTTTTAGAAAAGGTTGTTTTTAAATCCTGTGCTTGAGAACAGCACTTTTAGAAAGTTGCTGTTCTCTTGTCTGACCCTTCTGTATGCCTTGGCCTGTTTGTGTATTGGCAGTCTGGTTTCAGAGTGACAGGGGCTGGGGATTCCCCAGGAGGCTGGCTGAGTCAGCTCTAGGCTGAATGACTACATTTGCAACCTGAGTGGTTGGAGCAGTTAGCACCTGGGCCTGAATAGGGCTGTGCCTGCCTGCCACAATGCTGGCTCCACCTCCTGCTGGGCGGCTGCTGACCCTGCCCCTCACTCTGAAAGGAAAAGAGAAGCCAGGCAAACAAAGTGCTCAAGCAACACCCAGAACTGGTTCTGACCGGGCTCAGGGTCCACTTGCACAAAGGGAACTAAGACTTTTAGGGGTATAAGTACAGGACCCCTGACAACAGAAAATTAGATCATCCTGGAATCAAGAAGGAACCTCTGCCAAGGAGAAAGCTGAATCTGAAGAAGGAAGACTGTCCTGCTGTTGCTCTGCTGGACTGACTTGTTGCTTTGCTGCCAATGAGAGGGGGAGGACTTTGCTGTTGTGCTGTGTCCCCTGTCTTGAAGGAATCTCCAAGGGCCTGAGAAGAGTTGGCTCCCTGTTCTGAAGTCCAAGGAACAAAAGGACTTCACCCCCAACTTCCCTGAACTCTCTGAGAGAGTTCTGTCCTTCCGAGAGTGCTTGATCCAGTTGTGGGGCCTCTTGAAGTTGTACCTGTGCTGGGAAGCTTGAAACTAAGCTTGAGAGACTTTTGCAATTCAAAAGTATCGCATCGCTCGCTGCGGAGCGCATCCCCGACAGGTCGAGAAGTTTCCCGCCGCTACGAAGGTCGAGATCGTCGCAGCGCCTGTTGCCGCTGTCAACGCCGTCGCATCCTTCGTTTGCGGGACGCACCCGATCGGTGCGGGAAGCCTAACATCGCTGCGAGTGTCGTCGCAGAGCCTGTCGTCGCTGGGTGAGATCGCCGCACTGCTTGCTTGCGGACCGCATCACGTCGCTGCGAGTGTCGTCCCAGAAGCCATCGCCTCGAGGAGCTGCGAGAGAGAAGATCACCGCTGGTTCGCGCATTGTCGTCCCGGAGACCGTCGCAGCCCCTACGAGATCCAAGCATCGTGCCTTTCCGAGAACAAACTTCCTACGGAACCTACGCACCGGAATCCATACAAGTGGCCTTCCTCCCCATACAGACCGGATTCGTCGCAACACGCCCGCTGCTGCAGCGGGGTTGTCACATCCCCTCCCCACAGTCTCAGGAGCAATGCATCGCTTGTTTCCCACCGCACCATCTTCTGCTTTTGGAACTTTGTCGCATTTAAAGGTACTGTTGACTAAACGTGACGCAATTGTGAACTTTTCACGCAATGGTGGATTATTTTTATCGCAACCTTAAGAACTCTTTTTAAAACCATATTCTTGAACTGTGTATGTTGAATTTTTGCCGTTTTGGTCTTGTGTAGTTTAGATTAAATACCTTTATTTTTCTAAACTGTTGTGGAGTCAGTTTGTGGTGTTTTCACTGTGTTACTGTGAGTGTTGGTACAAATACTTTACACATTGCCAAGCTACCTAGAGGGTGAGCAGGGGTTATCTCAGAGGGTTCCCTCATAACCCTGACTAGAATCAAGGGTCCCTATTTGGACAGTGGTACCTACCTCTGCCAACTAGAGACCCCCAGTTCTAACAGGCTGATAGGACTTTTTTTTAGCCTAGTGTGACTCTCATTACGTGTGGTAATTGTTTTTTGTTTTTTTTAATAAGTTTGACAGATTCGGCAAACTAGACCTATAAGCTCCTTATGTGTATTTGATATACATCAGGGTGTGTCACATTGATTTGCCTAGCAGGTATCCTTCTCCAAATTCACCACCAGCCAGACGTGTGTATATCCCACTGTTCCTGAATATGTATCAGTCATGGGTACTCCCTGGAAATTTTGCCACAATGTCAGTGATGATGTTGTCTGCATCACATATCACCTGCACATTGATGGAATGCGTGGATTTGCGGTTTCGGTATATGTATTCTGTAGCAGCAGGTGGGCAGTTTGGTGTGTGGGTCCCATCAATGCACCCTATTACATGTGTGAACTGTGCCTTTTGGTAGAAATCCAGCTTTGTCTTCTGCAGTTCCGCCTGTGTGCTGGGGAAGCAATTGTAGTGATGCATTCTCTGCATCATGGCATCCACAAAGGAGTTGAAGAAATGGGGCCGGCAACTCTGTGACAAACCCCTGCCATAGCTATCACACCCTGGTAACTTCCTGATGCACCTGCACATGTTTTGGTATGGCGTGCGTCCTTGGTGTCTGATGCTCCAGGAATGGGTGCAGGTCCCTTATCAGGTATAGGATGGTTTGATGGTGTAGCCTGTGCCTCTCATGTATTTCTGCCTCAGTCATTTGGAACAATGTGACACGCAGTCTGTACACACGCTCCTCCCGTCTCCCAGCCCCTCAGTCCTGCTGCTCGCAAACGTAGACGCCTTGCTATGATGTAGATGGCCGACATTGTGTTCACACTGTTACATTTTGGGGCTGTTTATATGCAGTGCACCTGATTACCACCTGCATGGAGTCAGTGGTAATTACCGATTCTTAAATACCGATTTTTGGCAAATTCAGTTTTACCAATTTTTGGTACATCGCATTTGCGATTATTTACTGATTTCTTATTTATCGATTCGGTATTTTAGTGTTTCGGTGTCTGCCAATTGCTAAATAAGGAATCGGTAACTGGTTTCCCTTATTTTTACTGATTCCTTATTAGCAATGGCGTTCGGTAATACCCATATCGCACATGGGTACATACAGGTCGGTAACGCTGAAATTTACGGAATTTCAGCGTTACCTACCGGTATTTAGCCACCTACATCTGGCCCTATGTCTCTTAGCTGCAGCCACTGTCATATCTTGGTAGATCTGAAAAAACTCTACTTAAGAGCCGAATTACTTCTGTTGTCTTGCTTTCAACAAAACCCATTCTTTTATCTGATAGTTTGAAAAGTTCACCAGAACTGTTCATTTATATTTCTATTGCGCATTGTGGGCTTGCCCTGGGACTCGGTGAGCTCTCATAAATGTCAAATCCACCATGCAGTTGGGCAGAATGTACTTCTGAACCAATATTTCAATACATTGAATCATTCCACAAGAGTCTTCTGCATTTTCGTGAATGATCGTGAATGATTCTCGTTCTTATCTTGTTTTTCTTTTAATGCAATAATTTATTTTTCCAAATGTGATGAGCTGTCCTTAACTGTCCTTGCTGGTCTTTAAGATCCGAAACACACTGTTTAACCTCCTCAAGCAGGTCGTTGATGAGGGAGAGTTTATTCTTGATACCCGAAAGCCGATTTTACAGGTTCAGCAGTTTCAGTTTTGACAGGTCTTCAATGTTCTAATCTCTTGTACAATTGTCTGCAGTAGGTGTATAAAAGGCTTGGGGAGGCATGGAGGAGTGTTCATGGGATTCAATTGAAGGTGTACAATTCTGGAGGATACTAAATTCTTCAAGTCAAGGCCGATGAGCAATCACTGGAAATACTATCTATAGTCACTTAGCAGTGTGAATCTCAACATAACTGAATTTTAAATTAATGTAAAAATGGGATCGTTTTCCGTATTGTAACATAGTATGATACATTCATATATAAGGACAATGATTGCATTCTGATGGATCTGAGCATTTATATAGTGTTTCTTACTTTGATGAACCACAAAGGCAAGCCAGGCTGCATCCAACCACACCCAGACGACACCAGACAAAAGGAACCGTGGTCTTTCCAATAGGGACCCACAGGTGAAACTGACATACTTGTGTTTGCTCCTTCACTCTCTAAGGGGGCCTCTTTATGTCCTGTAATAAATGCTGTAGGGGCACTCTTGTTACCCTTTAAGGTCTTTTTTCCTGTCTGCACTGCAGGGCTTCTACTATCTTCTTGGGGTCAATTATTAATTCCAACTGCATCATATGACCATTGCTCTAACACAGGGCTACAACACTATCAAGCTTGTCTGCCCACATAAAATGGACAGAGGGGTAGTTATTATCTTTCATCATAAATACCAATGTACTAAACTAGATATCATTTGCCCCAAATGCTCCAAAGCGCTTCTGTTTAGTAGGTCTCTGTACTCATCACCCCTCCTGTAAGGTGCTTTGGTCCACAGACCCAGGATCTAAAAAATACTTAAGCTCTCTCCTATGGCAGATATATTGGCCCCTTATACCATCAAGTATGGCAATTTCCTCATGCTAGGAGACTTCAACTTCCATTATGAAGACAAGAAGGATATGTACATCATTACTCTTAGGGATGACCTTGAAACTCTGGGCCTGTTTTAAAAAGTATTGAGCCCTACTCATTCTGCAGGACATACCCTTGAGCAGATTTTTTCCAATCCCAGTGCTGTCACAGAAGAATCTTTCAGCATGTACCTGGTGAGGTCACTACCTTTTTAATTTCTCAATTGCTATGCATCTTGGTCACCTTAATGCTCCTCCTAAACCTTCTAGTGTTGAAACCAGAATCTGGACTCTCATGAATAATACTTGTTTGACTAACTTTTTCCACTTACCATCATGGAGACTAGCAGATAATATCAACATGGTGGCCTCTCAATTTAATGCTATCATTATTGAGACCCTAGCCACTGTAGCTCCTATGGAAGCTTGCAAATTAAGCAGAATATCTTCCTAACACCACTAAATGGTGTACTCTACAATAAAGGGAAAACAAAATGTTAATGTTAATGTTAATGTTAATGTTAAATTGGGACTTGTATAGCGCAACGGCTACTCCAAAGGAGTGTCCCGGCGCTTTGAGCTCCAAACCAAAAGTGGGATAGGAAACATAACAATAACAGAGAAAAGGGCCACAGAGGGGAGAGTTATCCGGCAAACAGCCAAGTTTTCAAGTTTTTCCTGAAGACAAGCAGATTAGAAGTGCTCCGCAGGGACAACGGCAACGAGTTCCAGAGCTTAGGAGCAAGAAAGCTAAAGGACCGGCCGCCTAGCCGAGCCTTTTTGATACGTGGGACCCGAGCCAAGGCCAAGGTTTCTGACCTAAGGGAGCGTGCCGGTCGATAAAAATCAAGCCTCCTCTGAAGATACTTGGCCCCAGTGCCATATAAGGCCTTGTGGGCGAGAGTCATGGTCTTAAACAGTATCCTCTTCCGCACCGGGAGCCAGTGGAGGGATGCAAGAAGATTAGAGGCACTAGTCCGACGATGAAGGCCAAAGATGGCACGCGCAGCAGCGTTCTGAGTGATCTGCAGGCGTTGGAGGAGGTATTCAGGCAGGCCCAGATATAGAGCATTGGCATAGTCCAATCTGGACCCTATGAGGGCCTGAACAGTGATCCTCCGATGTTGCTCCGAAAGACAACAAGTGGCTTGAATGTACCTGGTGTCACTCCATACCTTTGAGCCTGACAAACGGCTTACGGAGGGGCACTTTGTACCTATCATATTTGTCTGTCACACCTAAGCTGTCCCACAGCATGCAATGAGTGAAACAGACTCTAGTGACCTTTTTAAATTACTAAAATAATTTACCCATCCCGCTGTCTTCTTGCAAGCCATCCCTGCATCACAAGCACTGTGTAGCACTGTATCAACTTTCTTCCATGATAAAAGCAGAAATATTTACACTAATGTTGCTACATAACCACTCTTAACTCTCTCTCCCACCTCCATAGGCCTCGCAGCCCCTATAAAATTAGCTCCCTGGCTAGGGTTCAACTGTTTAGAATGCCAGAAGAGGAAACTTCTCAGGAACCCCAATGCCCCCTGTCTCTACAAATAATTCCTGATAACACCAATTCCTGATAACACCAGTGTGTTCAGTTCCCCTCCAACAGATCTTTTTATTATGTGCTTTTTCTGATGCAGGCACCCTGCCAGCTTGAAAACGCGCTTAAGTACCCCCTTTACAGAAAAAAATCCTGCACACCCCTTCATTCTTTCTAACTAAGGCCATATTACTACTTCCCTATGCGGGTACATTTCTGGTCAAACTTAATAATGTCCAGTTGATTGGGGGACGTGGCCAAGCCAGCAACCAAGATGGCCGCACGCCATTGAAACTCTGTAGGCGTCGCCCGATCATCCACTTCATTGTGCAGGTCTCGCCACTGCTATGAGCCATTACACACTAAGGAGTGTGTTTTAATTACAATCCAGGCGATAATTGTTGTTGCTGACCTCCTGGTGGCCCCTGCCTGATCTGCGTATACTGCACCATCCACTGCGGCCTACAGAAGCCCCATGGGTACAGCTTGAGGACGGGGTTATGGTGAGGGCTCAGACAGGGATAGAAGTCCACAGCTACACTCTCGCCTGATGTAATTGCACCTACCATGAGGCGTGGCACTGTGGAGCCGGGCATTGCTGTGACTGGATTCGGTCCACTGCAGTGGGTGAGTTCTTGCCTTATGATCTGTGCCTCGCCGGTTGTAGCACATTGTCGTCTTGGCTACCTCCCCAGACCCGCTCCACTTGAGATACTGTGCTGGCGTCCCATAGGTTGCTTGTGGCTGCCAATCATTGTGGCAGATGCCTGGCCAGGGAGCTGTGTGCAGCCTAGCGATGTTCTCAGGACTTTCTGGTGCTCACTGCAGCCTGGTACCGGCACTCCATGTATTACTGCTAGATGATTGATGCAATACATACTCGGCTTCACTCTAAATAGCCTTGGAGGTTTGTGCTGTCCTCTCCTTTTGTTTTCTCTTTTTTCTGCTGGTGAACCATAGCAGTCCTTGCCACTGTGATTCCCTGGGTGATCTGTGATATAATTCACACCCTACCCGACCCTGCTGCACTGATCACTGAGGTGTTTTAGGGGATGCCCCCCATCTGGTCTGTACCATTAGAGCGCCAGCCGTGGTGACTGTGATTTGGGGTGATCACTCACAACCCTCCTTATGCACGGGCTATTACGACGCGTGCCATTACAATGCTGTTTTTACAACGCAAGTCGTTACAACGACTTGCGCTGTAAGCGCTGGATAGTGGAATAGTTTAATTTTCTATTCCAACTCCAGCCCACGTTACAGTAGGGAAGGTGTTGGAATAGAAAATTAAACTATTCCCTATCCAACAGCGCCCTCCAGCGCAAGTCGTTGTAACGACTTGCTTTGTAAAAGCAGAGTAGTAATGGCAGCGTGTGGTAATACCCGCATTGTAAAGGCTGCTTACCCAGCTTTTTTCATGCCTCTGCTGATGCATTCTGGGTTGCTGATATTTCCGCATTATTGCGCCTTGTGGTCGACTTCACTATTACCTCCAGAATGCTACTCTTACCTTGGCCTCCCGCCCTTGTTATTGCTTGCCAAACTGCACATCTCACTTCACTGAGGGACTCGCACCCTCCCAACGATGGCAGCTTAGTTGAAAGACCTGCCTTTTTGTGATATTTACTCTTAGTTATATGTTTCTCTGCAGCCAATTACTGTGGAAAAAGGTAGGGCTAGGACCTTTCTCAAGACTTGCCCGGCGCTAACCGCCCTTGTACCGTTCAAATTACCAAGCAATGAGGCAGGCGCCGGAGACCAGAAGGCAGGAAACAGAAGTTTATTCCGACGGAGCAGAACACATCAGATCAGACAACAAGGTATCGTCTCGAGGTGCTCTAACAGCCTCTCGGAGGCCTGGCCTCTTATACACTGGTTTATGGCATGTGACCTTTCTTTATTACAATCAGAACTTTGTAAAGCAAGGAAAAGACATCCCCGTAATCCTCGTGTCAATCCCACCCCCATATATCTTTACAATAGAGGTCCTCAACCTGCTGATAAGAGGAGGGGGTCATCACGCAGCTGAGTGTTCCGTCGAGTCTTAGGATGTGTGCGCCTGATCATATCACAGGGGGTGGGGAGGCCTGGATCAATAGAGGGTCCTTTGAAGGAGAGCGACCTCATACAATAAGGGGCAGTAAAGGATATCTCCCGGCTTAGGCAATGGCCTCGGACCTGTGTGGACAGTCGGACACGGGGTGAGGGGCCATCAATGGAGTGGTATTCATGCCGCGTGGACAATCCAGTGCAGAGGGGAGGTTTATCAACAGAGGGGCATTCATGGGAGGAGAGGAGGTGTTGGTCAGGCGCTGGCGTGACTCCCAAGGACAGGGTCATGCAGAAGGGTCATACTCATGAGGGGGAGGGAGGGGGAGCCAGGGTGCGCGGAGGCTGCTTGCTGGGTCAGAGGGGCGCGCTGGCGATCGGTCGTGGACGGGGAGACCATGATATCTAAAATGGCTGCCGTGCACGTAGTACATAGGTGACCTAGAATGGCTGCCGTGCACGTAGTACATAGGTGACAAGCTGGCGCAGATGATGTTCAGATCGCAAGCTAAAATTCCACAGTCCTCCCTTTTAACATATCTCGCCAACTTGTCAGTTCGGATTTATCCCCATAAGGCCACGTATTTCTACTTCATAGAGGGGGCTCATGTGCTCATTTCGGAAGTCCAAAGTCTTTGGGCACATACAGTTAGAAACAAGGCCGAACAAGGGTGGCAGACATTGGATACCTAGGCAACACCCACATAATATTACAACAGGTATCAGCACGAAGGAGAACAACTTCCAACCCCAATTCTTCAAAGAGTCCCAAAACCAACTCCCAAGCGACCATCCTTCCTGTTCTTGGTGAACCTCTGAGGACAGTCTGTGGAGGTGTTCAATGGCTTTGTAGACTGAAGGCGAGTTGTCTGGCACGTAGGTGCAGCAGCTGGATCCGATGATGCGGCATGCTCCTCCTCGGTCGGCTAGGACCTCGTCTAGGACAAGACGATTTTGAAGGGTCACGAGGCGGACCGCCTGAAGCTCCGCAGTGTTGTTGGCGAGGATGCCAGCCGTGATGTTGATCGTTGTTTCTACTGCCTGGGTCAGGTGTCGGATAGCACGGCTGTTTGCCATTGGGCCCCACAGAGGAACAAGTCCCTTTGCTGCATCCAGGAACTGTGCTCCGGTGGAGTCGGCTTGTCCAAGGTCGTCTGCACGCCTCTGCCGGTGATGGTTGGCAGGGGCTACATATGTGGGTGGAAGAACGAAGGCAATGTAACAGATACCTTTCCAGCCTCTCGGGAGCCAGGTGTAAGCTTTGGTGCCACACACAAAGTACATGTTCGGAGAAGCAACAAAGGAAGGGGGGTCAGCTGAGTCCAATGTTCTGGTGATTCGGCAGGCGCTGTGACCCACCGGCTGCGTTCCATGGCCTTCGAGACACACGAGACCTGTGACATTGATAACAGACAGGGCCACAGTTAGAGTGGCGGTAGTTTGTTTTTGCAGATGAGTGAAGGTGGTTCTGGCTGGATTGTGGAGCACCTGTACTTCGACTCGTTCTTTGGCTGGAATGTCTTTGATGAAGGTGGCGCCTGCGAGCGCAGGACACAGAGCAGCAGGGGTCTTTCCTGTTTTGTTCAGCCAGAACCCAGAGTAGAAGTGTGACACTGTCCGGCTGGAGGTGGCGTTGTCTTTGTGGCTCTCTTGCATGAGGATCAACCAGGCGAGGCAAGAGCCGTGAACTGAGAAGGGTGAAGGGATGAAGGGGATGGAGTGTCCAGTGGCATGCGGGAGCAACCCGCAGATCCAACAGTTTGTAGCATTCGCAGCAAGGTTGTGTTGGTGCAACAGTTGCACGAAGGAATTGTTCCAGAATTCCCTGCGCCTTTCTCGGAGCTGAGGCGACAGAGAGATTAGGTGATGCTCTTTCAGGGGTGTTGGTAGTGCAGTAGGTAGCAATGCCTCATGAACCGGTGTGCTTTCCTCCAGAATCCAGAAGGAGGTCATGAGGAGGAGGCAGAAGAGGAAGACAATGAAGAGTGCGATTGTCTTTGATTTGTGCAGGTTGTCAGTCTTTGGATTTCTATACTGGGTATTTCCTGTTGCTTCCATCATCTTCATATCTGGCGCTTCCATCATCTTCTTATCTGGCGCTTCCATCACCTTCAAGGGGCTCGGTAGTGGGCAGAACCACGGACTTCGTTTAGCTTCTCTCCCGGCAACCCTTGATTGTGTTTAGGTCACCGTTCTGAGATTTAACTTAGTCCGTGGCCTACTTAGCCGAAACTCCCTCCTTTCGACGCAGGAAATACCCTTCTCTGGATGGGACAGTGGGGTCAGAGAATTTTGCAAGTTCGAGTGCCCCAGTATCGGGATAACAGTCCAATATCGGTCGGTCTTTGCTCAGGAGCTCTTCTTGGGCGCTGACGTTTTCTGTCGTGGCCAGGTTTGCAGAGACCTTCCGGCAATGATGCGCGTGCAGCCAGTGCTTCTTCCCCTCCACTCGGAGTGCCGTTCGGGTGGTGATCAGCACTTGCCAGGGGCCCGTCCACCGAGGTTCCAGACTCTTGGTTCGCTGGAAATTTCGTATCAATACGAAATCTCCCGGTTGGATGTCATGGCCGGGGCCCCTGGAAGCATCGGGGATGGCCTGCTGCACCTGTTGATGAATGACAGACAACGTTTTAGTTAACTTGCACAAATAATCAGACAGTAGGACGTCCGGGACGTCATGAATGGAGGTCGGTTTGGGAGCAGTCCAGAGATTCATCGGTCGCCCAAACACGACCTCGTAGGGGGTCAAATGGTGCTTGGTGGGAGTGGAGCGCATCGATAACAAAGCCAGTGGGAGGGCATCCGGCCAGTTAAGTCCAGTGGTGGCCACTATTTTTGCCAGTTTCAGCTTCAGCGTGGCATTATGGCGTTCCACTAGACCGGCGGATTGGGGGTGGAAGACCGCATGAAATCGTTGCTTCACCCCCAACCCCTTTAGGATTAATTGGATAACCTCAGCTATGAAGTGGGGGCCATTGTCGCTCCATAAAATTCGGCAAAGGCCATAGCGAGGGAAGAATTCCTTCAGTAGTACTTTGGCAGTAGTCATGGCAGTGTTGTCACGGGTTGGATAGGCTTCTACCCATTTGCTGAAGGCACACACAATGACTAGTACATACTTCAGGCTTTGGCATCTCTCTAGTTGGATGTAGTCCATCTGAAGGACCTCGAAGGGGTGATTGGGGGTCCCAAACCCTCCCCGGGGCACTACAGTCTCTTTCCCGGGGTTGTGTTGCAGACAGATAAGGCACTGCTGAACTAGGCGTCTGGCTGAGTCAGGGATTTTGTCGTTATGCCAGACTTTGGAAATGAGTTCGATCATGGGTGCAGATCCTATGTGTGCGGGGGAGTGAGCCATTGTCAGTATGGGGATCAGATATGAGTCGGGCAGCAACCATTTGCTTGCATCCTTCGTTCGCCAGCAGCCCTCCTCATCCTTCAAACCCACCCTTGCCCACTTAGTCAGCTCGTGAGGGGTGCTGGCCGACTGTATGTCTCTGATCATTATCCTTGTGTCACTCCATGTTTCTGCTTGTGACCTGGTCACGTACATGCGTGTCACCATCCTATTCTCAGCTGTGGTTCGTGCAGTGATGTCGGCCAATGCATTCCCTTGTCCGACCAAGTCTGTCACCCTTTTGTGTGCCTGGCATTTTATCACCGCTAATCGTTTGGGGAGGAGAACTGCTTCAATCAGAGCGGAGAGTAGATCTCCGTGGAGGATCGGGGTGCCGTGGGACGTCAGGAATCCCCTCTCCCTCCACAGGAGCCCAAAATGGTGGACCACTCCGAAGGCATACTGGCTGTCCGTATATACGTTCGTGGTGGTCCCTGCGGCTATGATGCATGCTCGGGTGAGGGCTATCAGCTCTGCTGCCTGGGCAGATCGTTGTGTGATGCAGGCTGTCTCAACTACTGTTCGGGCTGTTGTTACTGCATAGGCAGCTGAAGTGGTGCCATCTGGGAGTTTGATGCATGAGCCGTCTACCCATAGCTCTCCATCGGGGTCAGGAAAAGCAGTGTCTCGGAGGTCAACCCTACTCCTAGTTTGTTCGTCCGTGAGGGTCACACAGTCGTGGATGGGAGGAATGTCGGGGTCATTTTCGGGCAGGGGTAACAATGTGGCAGGATTCAAAGTCGTGCATCTCTTTAGTGTGATGTGGGGTGCAAGCAGAGTCAACTCGTACCCTGTCAGTCGTGCGCTAGTCAGGTGTTGGGTCTTGGTCTGGTTCAAGAGGGTGTCGACTGCATGGGGTACTAGCACTGTGAGGGAGTTGCAAAGTACAATTCCCTCGCTCTGACGGATAGAGACAGCAGCGGCGGCTACTGCTCGAAGGCAGGCAGGCAAAGCTCTGGCTACAGGATCAAGAGTGGCGGAGAAGTAGGCACAAGGGCGCTGCTTAGGACCAATTGATTGAGTTAGGACAGACAATGCACATCCCTTCCTTTCGTGGGTGAAGAGGGAGAAAGGTTTGGAGTAATCCGGGGTTCCTAGGACAGGCGCTGAGCAGAGTGCATCCCGTAATTCCTTAAAGGAGGCTTGACACTCAGTGGTCCAAGGAAGCGGGGAGGGGACATCTTTGGTCAGCAGGGCAAGTAATGGTTTCACAATGAGGCTGTAATTAGGCAACCACTGTCTGCAAAAAAGAGGTTAGGCCAACCAAGGAGCGGACCTGCTTTTGTGTTTTTGGGATGGGGGTGTCTAGGATGGTTTGGATTCGGTCGGGTGTAAGTTTCCTCCCTTCCTTGGACAGAAGATGGCCTAGGTAAGTCACCTGTGGCTGACAGAACTGTAACTTCTTTTTGGAGACTTTATGGCCATTTTCTGCAAGAAAGTGTAGGAGTTGGACGGTGGCTGTCGTTGCAAGCGGGGTGGTATCGGCCGCCAGAAGGATATCGTCAACATATTGGATCAACACCACTCCATCTGGCAGCTGGAAGGCATCTAGCTGCCTTTTGAGGGCCTGGCTGTAAATGCTGGGACTTTCAGTGTACCCCTGGGGAGCTCTACAAAATCGGTACGAGCGGGATTTTAAAGTGAAGCCGAAGAGATAACGGCTGTCTGGGTGAATGGGGATTGAGAAAAATGCGTTCTTAAGGTCAATAACAGTGAAGGTGGTGGCAGTGGACGGGATGAGGGTCAGAATGGTGGTGATATCAGAGACTACAGGATATTGGGGTACAACCACTTTGTTAATCTCTCGTAAGTCGATGATGAAGCGGTACGCTTTCTCATCTCCTTCACCTTGCTTCTTAACAATAGGTAGGATTGGGCTGTTGCAGACGTTGCTAACCACCTCTTCAACCACTCCTGCATCTACCAGAGACTGAATGATCGCTACCAGTGCCTTCTCACCCTCTGGCGATATCCGATATTGCGGGAGTTTCGGGAGCATAGCGTCCTGTCGTACAGTTATGTGAATAGGATCAATCATCATTCGCCCCACATCAGAGTCATTTTTGGCCCACAGGTACGGAGGCAGGGTGTCGAGCAGGGACAGGTCAGCGTCAGTTATGGAGCACATGTGTCGTGGGGGACGGGATCTGGGCATGTCTGGGTTGTCGTACAGGATGACTCGTATTCCATCTGGGGAACACCTAATGGTAGCTCGAAAATGTTTCAGTAAGTCAATGCCCATAATGGCGTCAGGGGAGTTGGAGGAGAGTAGAAATGTCGCGTCAGTGGTGTTGTTTTCTAGGTCAAAGGTAATAGGTACGGACAGGGGGTTAGTGGAGGGCGTTCCATCGAAACCTATCGACGTTATGTGTGAGCCAGACAAGGGTGCCCTTGGAATCAGTCGTTTTGATAACACACTACGTGTCGCCCCAGTGTCTACCAAGAATGGAGACTCTGTACCCAGGACCTTAGCGGTGACATAAGGACCTTGCTGGTCAACACAGAGCTCGACTGGATCCCTCCCTTGCCCCTGGCAGTCCTATGCAAAGTCGGGGGCATTTTCACCTTCGGACAGCTGATATTGGTTCTGTCGGGGACGGTCAAATGTGTTCAGTCTCCCTGATCTGTCATTGCTGGTGTCGTTGGTGCTCCCTCGTCCTTGTACTCTATTTCTCGGACCACCTGCCACATCCCTGGAATCCCTATTTCTATTCATCTCTAGCAGAACCGGACACTGGGATTTCCAATGGCCGAGCCCTTTGCAGAAGGCGCATTGGTCATTGCTAATGTCTCTACGTCCAGTGTGGGGTGCTGGGGTGTGATCTTTAGGAGGTAGATCTCTGGGGGTGGTTGATTGGTAGTTCCCTCTTTGGTGTTCCCGTCCTATCGCTATACCCTGTATCTGGGCTATCATTACCCTTTCCTTTAAATCTTTCTTCTTTTTCTCGGACGCCCTATCATTCTCATTCTTTTGGTGCTCGTAATACTGAGCCATCTGAAGGATAGCTGCGGGTTTGGAGGCCCCCCAACTACTCTCACTCGTTTGCAGTTTTTGGGAGACTTCTTGTGTTAGGCCCTTTACATAATTTTGTACAAACAGGTGTTGTCCGGTTGCGGTGGTCATGTCTTGGCCACTGTAGTCGGAGAACACTGTCTCGAATCGGGAGAAGTATTCTAACACATCTTCCTGGGGTTTCTGCCGACAGGCCGTGACTATCGACCAGTCCACTTTTCTTTCCGGGACCAGTGTTTTTAACTTCTGGACCAGTTTGTCTGGGAGTTCCAGTATGTCTTTCACTGGTTTACTCCCCGGCTCTCGCTGCCTATCTAGTTTACCGAGTTGGTCCCAGGTATGTCCAAACAGATCCGTGTGGTCAGCCTTCCGGATTTGCTTCCACACATCAGCTGGCAGGCATAACCCAAAGAACAAGTCAATGTCCGCTAAAGTCATTATTGTCGAACCCAAGGCTGTGCCTAATTCGGTATAAAATGCCGTCGGGTTCTTTCTTAAATCGGGCAGGGTTTGTTTGAATGTTAGGATATCCTGTCGGTCCCATGGTTGGTAAACCCAATTGTACACAACCCTCCCTTTTGCATTTTCATTATTAATATCATCGCTCGTTCCCTGGCCCCGTGGCGGGATCCAGTAAGGAGCCGCTTCTCTGATAGGCATCATAGTATTGGCTACTTCTGCCGAGGTTGTTTCAGGGACCGCAACCTTGGCTTCTGGTTTCTGTTCCGCGAGGTGGCGGAAGACCTCAAGCATTTGCATGAAGAGCTCCGTCGCCTCACGTTCAGTCCCATCTCCAACATCAATCTTCCTATACAGTGTTGTTAGTTTAGCGGGACCCTTACTCTGATACCTATCTTCATACGCGTTCAGGGTGTGGTAGCTGAATCGCAAGATGAAATGCCGTCTGTGGCTGTCGGCATGTGAATTATATATGCTCATTGTGTATTCTTCGCTCTCCCTTCGTTCTACCAATGTCTTTGCTATTTTGTTGATCCCATCCCGCTCATCTTTGCTTAACCTACTTAGCCTGGCTGATGATTGTTTGCTAGCCTCGGGGTCGTCTGACGAAGTTGTTAATGTGGCTGGTGCAGAGGCCGTGAGGGCCGGTGCACTAGCACTAGGGTCACTTTCACTCTCCCTCGGGGCTTGCAGGTTTTGTTGGCTGGGAGCATATGGAGGGGGCATGTAGATGATTGGGGGACCTAACAGTAACTCATCGTTTGTCCGTTGTTTGGAGGGCAATTCAGGGTAGAGCGCAGAGGGGGTCCTAACAGGACATTGGCCTGTTGACCCTGATTCTTGGTTTTGTGTAGCTTCTTTTCTTTCTTTTATTTCCTCTTCTAGTTGCTTTGCGGCCAGGTGGGCTGCCTTTCGTAATTCTTTCCCTATTTTTGCTTCTTCTCTTTTCTTTCGTTGTTCCGTTTCTTTGCGCCACATGCCGATACTGTCGAGCATAGTGGGCGTGGTCTTATTCTTCTGGAGCGCTATTTCTAATGTTTTTATTTTATTTTCATTAAAGGAACCTATCAGTGGCCACTGACTTTCGGGGTTCTTTTTCGTATATTTATGCCATAGTTTAGTGTAAGCTATAGCGACTAGTCCATACTTAGTGAACATGTCCTTATTAGGGGTGCCCTCCAGTGGAGCTGGATGGTTCATCTCTAATAAGCGGTCCGGGCTAAACAGGCTACCAACCAGTGGGGAGAAGACAGGCATGACGGATTACAACGGGGACAAAAGTCTGCCCTACCTATCTTATCACGGCGGGCAAAGACTAGGCAGAATATTTCTATTCTCCGTTGTTTGCCGGCGGTGAATACCTCAAACGAACCAATACCGAATAATCGGTCAATCAAAACAATTCAGTGGGGAGAATAAGTGGGCACGAAAAGTTATTGTTACCTACTCTTTCCCTCCCTGCAAAGAGAGACCTTGTTCTTCCCTGTTTGCAGAAAAAGAATCTCCAGACAATAATCCACGAACGGCAGTTCGGGAAACAGTGGGGGAGGAAGATAGGCACGACGGATTACAACGGGGACAAAAGTCTGCGTTACCTATCCTTCACTGTTTGCAAAGAGAGAGCCTGTTGTTTTTCTCCGTTTGCAGACAGCGAATCTCCAGAGGTTTCAACAAAGCGTAATACTAGTATTATCCAAACAAAAACAATTTTCCTCAATTCGTCGTGTTTACACGACCTTACCCGGACCGCATGGACGGTTTCCTGTCCTCTGGATCCAGCGCCCGATCGTCCTCTCTCCTTCGTGATGTTCGTGGCACTCCTGATGGTTCCCAGTCAGGACCGTAGATCACTCGAGAGAGGTCTGTTCAGAACTAGTGAAGGTCGGATGATCGGCTGTCAGACGAGGGTCTATCGGACACGAGCTCTTCCCGATCGTTGCAGTCGTTCACTCTGTCATCGGGACCTCTCCCACTGGATCCACGTGTCGCTGATGGGCCCCACTGTGGGCGCCAATTGTGGAAAAAGGTAGGGCTAGGACCTTTCTCAAGACTTGCCCGGCGCTAACCGCCCTTGTACCGTTCAAATTACCAAGCAATGAGGCAGGCGCCGGAGACCAGAAGGCAGGAAACAGAAGTTTATTCCGACGGAGCAGAACACATCAGATCAGACAACAAGGTATCGTCTCGAGGTGTTCTAACAGCCTCTCGGAGGCCTGGCCTCTTATACACTGGTTTATGGCATGTGACCTTTCTTTATTACAATCAGAACTTTGTAAAGCAAGGAAAAGACATCCCCGTAATCCTCGTGTCAATCCCACCCCCATATATCTTTACAATAGAGGTCCTCAACCTGCTGATAAGAGGAGGGGGTCATCACCCAGCTGAGTGTTCCGTCGAGTCTTAGGATGTGTGCGCCTGATCATATCACAGGGGGTGGGGAGGCCTGGATCAATAGAGGGTCCTTTGAAGGAGAGCGACCTCATACAATAAGGGGCAGTAAAGGATATCTCCCGGCTTAGGCAATGGCCTCGGACCTGTGTGGACAGTCGGACACGGGGTGAGGGGCCATCAATGGAGTGGTATTCATGCCGCGTGGACAATCCAGTGCAGAGGGGAGGTTTATCAACAGAGGGGCATTCATGGGAGGAGAGGAGGTGTTGGTCAGGCGCTGGCGTGACTCCCAAGGACAGGGTCATGCAGAAGGGTCATACTCATGAGGGGGAGGGAGGGGGAGCCAGGGTGCGCGGAGGCTGCTTGCTGGGTCAGAGGGGCGCGCTGGCGATCGGTCGTGGACGGGGAGACCATGATATCTAAAATGGCTGCCGTGCACGTAGTACATAGCTGACCTAGAATGGCTGCCGTGCACGTAGTACATAGGTGACAAGCTGGCGCAGATGATGTTCAGATCGCAAGCTAAAATTCCACATTACATCTAGGTCCAAGGATATATGTCAGCCACTGCATAACTTTTTGTTGGCTATGGATGGTTCTAATGAGGATGAAACAACAGATTAATGCCTACCATCTGTTGATTGTTTTTTCATATTATTTTTCTTTTGCATTGTTTTATGGTATTTAATATGTTGCCATGTCATTATACATAAGTCAGAACTCTTGTGTTTTTCACTGTTTTACTATTTTTTTTTACTGCTGCAGGAAATCCACGTTTCCAAGTATATAAATTGTATTTCGCAAAATGTTTTTGGCATAATGTATGTATTGTTGTTTGAAAAATTATAAATGTTTAAAAAAGATGTTTAGTGGATGTCCTATCTAGAGTGTAACAATCTTTCAGATCCTTCTCAGAATGGCTTCAGGGCTTGCCACATCGAAACTGCATTGTTGACATTCACTGATGTTATCAAGAGTCGGTTGGATGAGGGAAGAATGCTACCCCTCATTCTGCTAGATATCTATGCACCATTCTACAATGTATTGCATGCCATACTTATCCAACTCATACACGAGATACGTATCCCTTCTAAGGCCCTGAATTGCTCCAGGCTATTCTTACTAATAGAATACAATCCATCCATATTGCTTACCTCAAATCGACCTGGTTTCTATAAATAAATTAATCTTCCAAGGGTCCTCTGTTAGCCTGAGCCTCTTCAACTTTTACAGTACATCACTTGCCGTCATTATAAGAGCATGTGGCTTTTTGAAAATATATCTTATGTTAAAGACACTCAGATAATTATCTCCCTCTCTGAGAATGTTGAAGAGATGAGACACAAGGTTGTGAATTGTCTACGTAAGGATGAAGGACATTATTGATGGAAATAAGACTGAGGTGATTCTTTTTAGTAAAGCAAACACCATATGGGCACCAGATTGGTGGTCTAGCTCAGATTCTTTATTATACTGACTTACACGGCTAGTAACCTGGGTATTGCCACTGACAATTCCCTTTCCATGAAAGAACAAGTTAAGGCAGTCTGTGATATATCTGATGGGACCTTGCACATTTTGTGCAAAATCTTCCAATAGCTGCTTTGTACTGTTTCAAAACTGTAATCCAAGCACTAATAACTGGTTGGTTGGATTATGGCAATGGTCCTTATGTGGGCTTTGCTGAATCTATATTAACAAGACTTCAAACTATTCAAAAAACAGTGAATCATCTGATTCTGAATTTTCCCAAGCATTCTCCCTTAGCTTGACGCTCAAATCTCTACACTGCTTACCAAGGCATGAGCGATCCATATTTAAATTCATATGCCACTCCCACAGAGGAATCCATGCTGAAGGTCCTTATTACCTTTGTTACAGTATATCTTATCATAGACTACTTGGACTCGTCGGATCTTCCACCTTGGCTCTGTCTCACAGCCCCCATCTTTCCAGGTCATGTGGCCGTTTCATTTGATATTTTGCAGTCCATCAATGGAACATCCTTCATCGACAAATAAATTCCTCAAGTTTAGGGAACTGCTCAAAACGTGGCTTTTTTATCTATCCTCTTTCCTTTCTGATCTTGGCTTTGGACTATGTATGTCTGCCTCTTATTTTTAGGATTCCTTAGCACCTGGATAGCTCCTTCGTGAGTAGTATTTGATGCTGTATAACCCATCCTAACATGACGTAGCGCAATATAACATGATGGCACTGTTAGGAAAGGCAGTAATCAGTAGATAAGGGTAGAGGAGTCAAATGGAAGACTTAGTAGAGCAGTCCAAGGGAGGGTAGGCAAGGATATCATAGTATATGATTTTACCAAAATCTGATGGCAATAGGCCAATAGTAGCTTGTTTAACTGAGGGTCTGGTTTACTCTAGAGCAACAGGAGATCCTGACTGAATACATTTGTTAGCTTTTTAAAACATCTGCAGCATGGGAGAGCCATTGGAGAGGTCAGAATGGAGAGGGCAGAGTTTCATGGCCTAGGCCATCAAAGTCCCAAATATCAATGACAGCAAGGAAATACCCCCTTAAACTCATCGGCTTTTACCTAGACGCCTGAGAAGTTTTTAGACATGGGAAAAGTGGGCTTTGACCCAGGGTCCCAGCCTTCCAGGAGGCTGCCTGACAGAGCCAGCTATCTTCTGCATAGAGACTTGCCCTTATGACCTTGAAAACAGATTGTTATAAATACATTTTTCTATCATTAATTTTTTAATGAAGGAGTGTCTATTACAGACCAGACATTTTCGCTGACAAAATGTGTTTGTTTCATGCAACATTCATATAAAAAGTTTATGTTAGCTCAATAAAGGACCTCACATATGTTAAATGAGAGGGTGTGACAGCTTATTTGCAGTAATATTAATGAGCTGCTGCTGTGTTACAATACTGTACACAGACATCACTATCCCTGAATATCTGATGTACACACATTTAGAATTTGACCAAAGAGGGCATGAAGGAGCTGAAACTTGATCATTAAAACAAAGCTGATCCGAACAGGGGCCCCAAAAATACATTTGGCTTAGGACCCCACAAATCTTTAAAACGTCCCTGCTAGATGCCAGTTGGAGCCCTGCATTGAGAAAATAAATAATATCGAGGAAGGGGAATAACAACCTGAGTAGACAATAAGATCACATTATCTGCCTGTCTGTATTGATACAATAGGCAATATGACCAGCCCAGGTTACAGCAACCAAGATGATTATTAAAGGAATGGTGGATAACTGTAGTTCCAATGGGCAAAGCCAAGAATCGTACCTCATTGATGAGCATGACTTTTACAAATTGGGTTTTGCCCATTTAGTATGCCCAGATTTTTAGCTTTTTTTGATTACCCGGTTTTGGACTTTTTATTGTGAGTGAGTCTCAATACTTGTGTCTCACCCACAGTAATCATATGGGAAATGAACTGCACACTTATTACCATTATCCGCCTTTTAAAATAAGGCCTCCGCGATGCATCTTAGGTAAGGGGCACTTCACTGAGTACATGTGAACAAGTGCGCACAAGCAAGGGCACACATGTGCAGACTGTCATTGTGAGACTACTGTTGTGCCCAACTGGGTAACTGTGCGCAGGTAGCCTGGTGCAAAGGGAACTCAGCAAGGTAAGATATTAGCCTGGGGTAGGCCTTTTAATATTAGTGGGCAGCCACAGATAAAGTGAGTATGATTTACTGTTTTGTTTGCAGTGACTGTTATACACATAGGGGGAAATCTGCCTTGGAGCGCAGGTTCACTTCCCATAGGCCTTAGAATAGAAACTGGGGTGGAAGGTGTTCATCAAGCTAAAATACATAGGTCTTAAGATACATGTCCACTTTATGGGTCAGACAGAATTTTCATATTTCCCTGGCTCAGCTCAGGATAAAACCCCAGGCCTTTTGACACTTTGCTGGGCCAAGTCAATTACATTTCTTCACAGCAGAGGAGACAAAGGCCTCCCCACACAAAACGAGTAATTAACAATGTTTCCATCAGGTCCAGAAGGAGAAAGGGGTGGGTAAGAAAATCTCCATATATTAATGAGCTGTCACGCTGTTCCAGGGCTGCAACAGCTCAGGCCCAATGCACAAAGGAGGAGGCCAACACAGGAAGGGGCTCCTCTTTTAAGTTTTTGTGGGAAAGGTCACTTTGCAATCAGGTAAAGAATGGTTTTTAACCCAGTTCAGAAATTGCAACACCACTAATGTGGTATACAGGCTTGAGTGTGAATGTGGTTCACAGTACATTGGACTCACCACTCGGAAAATTAAAACGCGGATACAAGAACATTTTATTATTTTATTTATTTATTTAAGAAGTTTTATATAGCGCGAACTTGACCCTTGGGTATCAGAGCGCTTCACAGATACATATACGTGATGTAGTGACGTAGTTCGCATAGCAATGTCATACAATTGAGTGAGGTAGGCAGTGTAGCGCTATACAAAAAACATTTTCCTTGATGAGAGGTAGGTTAGTTAGGTTAGGTATAGTCTAAGGTATAGAGCAGTATAGTAAACCAATATATATTCAAATAGTTCGTGCCACATTACCATATAGAGAGTGAGGTAGATAGTGAGTGAGGTAGTTAAGTACAGCGATATGTAGAGAGCATTTCCATAGACAAGAGGCAGTTTAGCTATATCGTAAAATTTTCCCCCTGATAAGAGGTAGGTTAAATGTAAATTTATAAGGAGCCTATCCTAGCATATGTACAATGGGTTCGTAAGAATAGACTAGTGTTTGACATCATTGTTTCACCTTTCTATATACTTTCAGATTGCGTCTGCCAGGTTACTCTACTAGTCTAGTATATCTGTATGTTGTATTCCCTTATAGTAATCCACATTGTCTTTTATCCGAGTATTCTTCATCCCGGTTCAGGGGTAATAACACGCCTTCAGCTTGTCCTGTCTAAGTAGCACTTTCTCTTTCTTTCATTCAATGTTCAGATTTGACACATTTAGTACGTGGTGGCTGTGAGGTACCTTCTTGTCTATGTTAGGAACTTCCTCATTAGGAAGATCTTTGTTTCCCTTTTGAAGGCTGCCGTGTTCGTAATTTTTCTGATATTTGGAGGGAGTGAGTTCCAGATTCTGGGGGCTGCCCCTGAGAAAGCTCTGTCATAGGTTTTCTTTTTCCGGAAGATGGGTGGTTTCAGCATCAGCAGATTGGCGCTCCTTACTGGTCTGCTTCCTCCAGACAGCTCAATCTTCTAGGCCAGGTATCTTGGTGTTTTGTAGTGTAGAGCTTTGTGGGTGACACATGCCATTTTGAATTGGATTCTGGCTTCGTAAGGCAGCCAATTTAATGCTTATAGATGTGGGGAGATATGGTCGAATTTCCTCGATCCGGTAATGAGCCTTGCTGCTGCATTGAGGCATGCTTTCAGTGGAGCCGTAGACATTTTTGGTAGGCCTGCTAAGGTTGTACATCCGTATTCAAGCCTTGAGATTACTAAAGATTGTATTGCCAGTTTGAGATCTGCTGATGAGATGAATGGCTTCACTTTCCTTAGGTAGTTCAGGTGAAAGCGGGCATTTTTTGCCATTGAGTTGATGTGGGCTTTCATGTCTAGGTTCTTATCTAATGTGATTCCTAATGATTTCGCTGAGTCCACTAGCGTAGGGGTGCAGTTCAAAGCTGTGATTAATCCGGTCCATTCTTCTGCCTTTAAGTGCTTCTTTGGGGGTGAGATTAATAGGAATTCCGTTTTTTGTGCATTGAGTTTAAGGTGATTGCTTGTAAGCCATCTTAATGTCATTTCTAACAACTAATTCATTGACTTGATGTCTTCCAGGTGTTCGATCTTGATGTAAACTTGTGTGTCGTCCGCGTACATGTGGTAGGATATGTTTGCGGCTCGGAGGATTTCTGTCAGTGGTTCGACGTACAAGTTAAAAAGTGAAGGAGACAGTGTCGATCCTTGGGGGACACCAATTGAATTCGGACATGATTTGGATAGTTTCTGGTTGACCCAAAATCTTTGTGATCTGTTCTGAAGGAAGGATTCAAACCATCTCAGCACCTTTCCGGTCATTCCCATCCTATAGTGGAGTCTGTCTAGTAGGTTTTGATGATTTACAGTGTCAAATGCAGCTGACAAGTCAAGAAGGACTAGAAGACACGTCCTATTGCGGTTGAGGGCCTGTAATGCGTTAACGACGATATGTAGGATTGCTGTTTCAGTGCTCTGACCTGTCCTGAATCCCGACTGGCAGTCATCTAACAGCATGAAATTAGTGATGTGTTGGCTCAGTTGGTTTTGTACACATTTTTCAATGAGTTTGGCCAGTACTGGAATGTTGGTAACTGGGCGGAAGTTATTAGGATCTGTAGGGTCTGCTGTTGGTTTCTTGATGATCGGGGACACTTGGCCTGTTTTCAAGCATTCTGGAAGGATCCCTTGTGATAGGGAGGAGTTTGTTATTTTTGTCCATATTGGGATGATGATGTGGTTTATTTCTTTTTGTAGATATTTGGCGGGAAGTGGATCATTATAGTGGTTATTCGGTTTAATATCCGCTAGTGTTTTGGCGATGGTATTCTGATCATATAGCTCGAAGGTATCCCAGTGGGCTTTGTTTTTTGCTTCATTGTGGTCGAAGGTCGGTGTGGCAGTGGTCAGTCCGTGTGGTTGGTTGTGCAGTTGGTCCGCTGCCGTCTTGAGTTCTATTTCCAGCTTGTTGGCCTTTTCGGTGAAAAAATTTGAGAATTCTTCACAGCTTAACTGGGTTTTAGTGGTTTCTTGGGCTGATTTTGCTAGTTTGTTGGATTGCTGCTTTAAGATTTCAAATAGTTTCCGTGGTCTATTTTTGGCATTATCCAATTCTGATCTAATATATTCTTTTTTGGACCGGAGGATCTTTTTGTTGTACTCATTTCTGATTTTTCGAAGAGATTTCAGTTCTGGTGTTGCAGGATGTTCTCTCCATTTTCTTTCTGCCATTCTTAGTTTCCTTCTATCATCATTCAATGCATCATTAAACCATGGGTTCTTGTCCTTTTCCGATACTCTTTTCAGTTTTAGTGGCATAGTGGTGTTAACTATGTTAGTTACTGTCGTAGTGTAGTGATCCGTTAGATCATTCACATTCTGCATGCTGTCAGGTGGTTTCAGATCTTTCTCACAGTTTTCTACTAATCGTTCAGTATTCGTGTTTTTAGAGTCCCATGTCCACTTTTTGAGTTTGAAGGGCTGTGATATCTTATTCCTTTCCAGTGTTGGAATTAGGAAGATTAGGAAGCACTATTAGGTCAGGTAAACTCACCACCAAATTGGTTCAACACTGCCACACGAACAAACATTCTTTCAAGTGGGTGGTGTTAGAGAAAGTGACAGGCCACTCTGGAACGGTAGAGCGGCTGCTTACCACCAAGAAAGCCAGATGGATCTATCAAGAAAAATGCGAAAGGATAGGTCTTAATGAACTTTTGGAATGGAACAAAGTGCATTAAGTTCCACCCACACTCTCAATTCGCTTTGTGTGGGGCATTGGGCTTATACACATTGAGATATAGCATCCCACTGTAACACATATATATAACAGCTCGGCACCCATTGGTATGCAATTATGTGTTCTACAATGGACCTTCCCTTTCATTTTACGGGTTCCACTGGTTAATTAATCCCCCCCTTTAAAAGGTCAGGACTAGATCTGGATGCAGAAACAGAAGTCCGTGTGTATCATTAGACTCCTTGCAGTAAATTTTTCCATTAAATAGTAACCTTTTAATAAAGTGGAATAATGATTCTTTTTCATCATATGAGTTTTGACATCTGCATTGTTTGCTTCTGAAAATCGAGACGCTGCAATTAGATTAGAGGCCTTTATTATCGGCCCAGTGTCCTTCCTTTAATTGGTTGGGTGTTTACCCGTTTCAATATGGCGGACTCGTGTTCTCGCGATACTACGCGAGTCTGTTTGCTACGCCTAGTAACTTTTTAATACAGTGGAATAATGATTCTTTTTCATCATATGAGTATTTACATCGGCATTGTTTGCTTCTGTAAATCCCGACGCTGTATTTAGATCAGAGGCCTTTATTATCGGCCCCGTGTCCCTCCTTTAATTGTTTGGGTTTCCACCAGTTTCAATATGGTGGACCCGTTTTCTCGCGATACTACGCGATTTTGTTTGCAACGCCCAGGAACTATTTCTAATCAACTCAGTCGGTGCCCGGCGTTCGCGTGTGCTGAGTCAATGCCGGCTTCGACTTCTTTACCGGTAAGATGCAGATTGTCCAAGTCCCCGTTTTTTTTTGACTCGCCTATGTTTGGAAGGGTGGGGATAAGTACCCAGGGTACCATGAGTCCTGCGTGACTTTGCAGCGCGGTATGTGAGTGTGATCGTGGGGGTGTCGCGGGCCGGAAAATCAGGCAAGGAGGCCGGATATAGTGGGCTATTTTTGAGATTTATTGTTATGAAAGTCAATATACAGGATGACAAAGGTAGTCCGGTAAGACGGGGTGGTTCTTCCTGGTCGACGATCTTCTTTTGCCGGGTCTCGGGATGTTCTTCGTCTCCGTTGCTGGGGAGGTACCTCAGAGGGCAATAAGAGAGAGAGAAGGGACCGTTAGACCAAACTGGGTCTCAATCGTATGCTGACACCGACACCGGGACGTGCGTGGGAAGAAAAGAAGGACTCGTGAGGTAGGGTTCTATGGGGAAGGGGAACGTACAGAAGACAGGGAAGTAGTTCAGAGAAAAGAGTGTTAGGGTGACGGTGGCGGGAAGAGGGGCGTTTGCAAGGTGAAGTGCTTTACAATAATCACAGTGCAGTTATCGTGCAACAAGTGCCTAAAGGTGAGAGAACTATACAATATATACACTGAACACCTAGCGTGCTCACGGGGAGGTTTACGTTACTCACGCGGTCCGCCGTAGCTCTCCAGTTGAGCTACGGCCGCTCTTCAGCCACCTCCTCAAGGGCTCCACCAGTCCTCCGACCACTCGTCTTCTTCGGCTTGATCTTCCTCTCGCTCTCCAACACCAGTCTGAGTATCCTGCCACAATGCTCCGACCTCGTCCTCATAGTGGCGTTCGCTTTTCACTGGTGCTGTCGCTGCCTCGGAGGTGGGACTTCCGAGTTCACGGTGACGTACTTCCGGTGCCTGAGGCCCGGTGATAGGTTCCTGGAACAGAGAGAGGGGCGGGGCACTGTGGGTCATCCTGTTCGTTCTGACACTGTTACGGACCCGAGGGGTTTGTCTAAAAGTGCGTGAGTGGGAAGTCCTTGACAACGGTAAGGTTTCACGGGGGCACAGTCCAGGCGGGGGTGAAACAGGGACCGGGTCACAGTGAGATACTCCAACACAGTGGCCCTATGGGTTTTTCACCGTGCGGTGTGACCGCGATACATTAATTGCCGCATATCTAACTGATGCAAACACTAAATAGATTCCGGACCTTTGAGTAGGTAGATGTGTAATTGCATTACTACAGGGTGAGAATGAATATTTTGGCACAGTGGTCCAGTGGGATTGTTATCGCTTTTGCGCTATTATGATGCACCACAGCTAAGCGCCATTGAACAGAGTCTGTACTTCTTAGAAAGCCTTGTGGGTTATTGCTGTACTGAGTTTTAAGTGACATCACCTGCATTCAAATGGTTCCTTTACCTTTTACCTCTTAACATCGACAAAGTTACAGTGGTAGAATATAGGGTGTTGTAAAGACTCACAATAATTGGTGATTTACAACTATGAATATATATAGAGATTAAAACCATATATGCTCTATTTCTCACAGTAATATTGCTGAAAGAACAGTGACTCACACCTGGAGTCACCCTGAAACCTATTATGGTTTGGACCTCTCGACTGGTATGCGCCAAGGTGGTCGATTGAGGGTAAATAACAGGATGTAGTGTGTGGTTTGGGACCTCTCACATTTTGAAGCCTTTCACCTTCTGGCTACTGTACATGAAAGGATGACAACTATGTGTGTTTTTTATTTGTATTTCAGTTGTGAAGACAACGATTGTCCTTATGCAGTGGCTTAAACATTTGTGATGCCCTGAAGAAATTGCCCAAAATGGAAGTGGCAATGAAACATGTTGGCAAGTGGAGTATGGCTAGATAGGTATTAGCCATTCTCACTTTTTTAACACCCCGCGACCAACACGAAAGTGACAGAATAAAGCTAAGTTCCGTGTTGCTTGTGGTCTTTTACATATTTGTTGTTAGACACATATTGTGTTTGTTTGTTATTCCCACACACTGCATTCCCTCACAAACATTGTTTTGTTTGTTTCGTGGACACCTATCTTTCTTTTGAGCTTGATGGTGCCAATGATGAGATCAGGGCAATCCTGGTGAGTACCTGCCAGGTTCCCGTTGGTGGTTCGCCCGTGAGGCGCCATCTCGCTCACACACACTTTTTTCTATCTAACTGATTTAGGCACATAGGTGTGTGTTATTTGTTGTCTCACAACTTGTTTTATGTTTTCAAGGGTTTGGGCATATGATTTTTAATTATGGCATAACTTGGGTGTACCTCCTACCTCAGCAATTAAAAGAGAGGAGTAATTTGCAAAAGGTTTGCATTTGATGGTACACCATTAATTGATTTAACGTTGGATGCCTGTTCGGTCTAGGCCTTGTTTTGTGAATACATAATTGAGTGGAGAGCAACCTATGACCTTTTTTCCCTCTAAGCTCCTTGTTGTTAACTATTCTATTCTATTCTATTCGGTTTTGGTAGAGCGCGACAGCTGCCCCAGCAGTGAGGCGTCCCGGCGCTAAGAACCCAGGGTCCTAGTCTGAGTAGAGGGAGCCAGGCAGGAGGGGGGTTTTACAGGCAAGGGAATAGGAACGTTTTAACTGCTTTCCGGAATACCGGTAGGCTGTCAATGGAGCGAATGTGTTGTGGCAGGTTGTTCCACAGCTTGGCTCCGAGGAACTTAAAGGAGCGGCCGCCCATGCGGCTGAGTTTTATGCGTGGGACGCGTAGGAGGTTTTGGTTGGAGGATCTTAGGTTCCGTGATGGCGCATAGGGGGTGAGAAGGGGTCGAAGCAGAGGAGGGGTGTTGAGTTTGAAGATTTTGAAAGACAGAATGAGGGTCTTAAACTTGATTCTGGAATCAACGGGGAGCCAGTGTAGTTTTTTGATGGTCGATCTGGCTGAGCATCTGCGGGGGAGGCCGACCAGAGTTCTAGCCGCAGAGTTCTGCATGCGTTGGAGCCGTGCTATCTCGCATTTGTTGGCACCCAAAAGGAGCACATTAGCGTAGTCCAGACGTGAGAGGATTGTGGCTTGGATAATGAGTTGGCGGGTTTTAGCGTTGAAAAAGCCTAGTATGTGGCTGAGGCTTCTCAGCAAGCCAATACAGGTGCCGGCAACTTTTTTGGTATGTGACCGAAAGTTGAGTGAGGCGTCCATCCAGACACCTAGATTTTTTACTAGGGTTTTGGGGGGAGGGATGGTGCCTAAGGAAGACGGCCACCAGTGCTCATTCCAGAGGCTGGTGTCTTTGCCAAGGAATAGCACCTCTGTCTTTCCGCCATTGAGTTGAAGACAGTTCATTGTCATCCATTGGGCGACCGCAGAGAGTCCGTTTTTAAAGTTAGAGGATGAGCTGGAGGGGCCTTCTGAGAGAGCGATGGCCAGTTGTGTGTCGTCGGCGTACGACACTAATGTCAAGCCCCATTCTTTGGCCACTGCCGCCAATGGCTGGACATAGAGATTAAAAAGAGATGGGCTCAACGCAGAGCCCTGCGGAACTCCCTGCGGGATGGGGTGGGGTTTGGACAGGAAGGGGGGGGTGGAGACTCGAAAAGACCTGTTTTCGAGGAAAGATCTGAACCACTCCAAGGCATGCTCAGCTACTCCAAAGGTCTCCAAACGATTAAGAAGGATGTTATGAGACACCGTGTCTAAGGCCGCGCTGAGGTCCAAAAGGATCAGCGCAGCGCTTTGACCGGCATTTAGGATCATTCGGAGGTGCTCTGTGGTGGCTAAGAGAGCAGACTCAGTGCTATGGCCTGGTCTAAACCCATTTTGTGATGGGTCTAGAATGTTGTTATCGACCATATGTTGGGATAGAGCACTGTTGACATGCGCTTCAGCGAGTTTGGACAGCCATGGAAGCAAGGAGATTGGACGAAAATTCTCCGGTTTGGATGGATCTAGGGTGGGTTTCTTGATGATAGGCGAAACCCACGCTTGCTTCCAGGCAGATGGTACACACGCTGAAGTGAAGGAGAGGTTCAGGACGGTGGTAATTGTCGGTAGGAAGAAGTTAAGTGATTCTAGGAATTGAGCCGGGCGCATAGGGTCCGCAGGGGAGCCAGATTTGACTTTTTTGCAAAGTCTGATGAGGATATCGTCAGAGATTTCCGGGATGTGAGTCAAGATCGAGTAGTTGTGGGTAGGGGAAGGATTGCTGGGTGGGCTGGGGGAGTGCTGAGGAAAGGAGGTGTAAATTTTCTGTACTTTATCAACAAAGAACCTGGCAAGGTCTTCGCATTGTTGTTCGGAGGAGATACTCGGGAGGGGAGCTTTACTGCTCTGAAGTTCTTGTACGAGCTTGAAAATTTCTTTAGCAGGGGTGGGGCTAGATTCGATCTTATCGGAGTAGAAAGCGGTCCGTGCAGCACGGATGGCTTTGTGGTACGCCTTTTGCAGAAGTATATATTTTGTTTTATCTTCTACGTTGTACTCCCTACGCCAAAGGCGTTCTGCCTTTTTGCACTCTTTGCGCAAGTTTTTGAGAGTGTCGTTGTACCAAGGGTTGGAAGGGGAGTTACGGCCTTTTGCCCATTTGGCAGGAATGAGACTGTCTAGTCCGTCCGTGATCCATTTATGAAACGCACTGTAGTTATCGTTGATGTCGGAGTTGGTGTCAAGGTGGAAGTCCCCTAGGGTCGAGTGGAGGGCGTCTCGAGATAATTTATGCCATTGTCTTTTTAGACGGCGGGTCGGTGCCATGTTGTGCTTGCTTTTATTGACCAGAATGGTCAATTTAATGAGGGAGTGGTCCGTCCATCCCATAGGGAGGGGTGCCTCTGAGGTGAGTTTCTCTAGGTTTGAGAAAACTGGGTCTAGGATGTGACCAGCAAGGTGGGTTGGAGTGGAAATGAAGGAGTCGAGTTGCAGTGCGGAGAGATCTGCAAGGAGCGTTTTGATCATTGGGTCGTTTATTAGATCAAAGTGAAGATTGAGATCTCCCAAGATCGTAAAGTTAGAGCTTTTAGTTATTAGGGAAGTAGTTGTCTCGAGAAGAGCCTCAATGAATTTTGAAGTGGGGCCAGGTGGGCGGTAGATATAGAGACCAGATACAGCGAAGTTAGGGTTTATGATAATTTTAAACTGGGCGCTTTCACAGTCTGGAAGATCCTCCTTAACAAAAGAGCAAGAAAACGTTTTCCTATAGATTATAGCGATACCGCCACCTCTTCCATCTCTGTTAATTGTCGACATGAGATAGTCGTCTGGCAGCGTAAGGTTGGGAATGGTGGAGGTGCCGTCCCGTAACCAAGTTTCACAGAGGAAGAGGATGTCTGGATTGTCGTCCAGGATAAGGGTATTGACCTCAAGGTGGTGTCTGGCTAGCGATCTTACGTTGAGGTGATAGATCGTGATGGAGGTAGTTTTCTCCGGTGCTTGGAGCTGCTGAATGGGGTGGGGTGTAGCGGTAGAAAAGCTACAGCTTTGACATTGTAGGCACGTGAGGCCGGGCTTACCTGTGGTATTAGCGCAAGACCGCCCGGGGTTCAGGCTATGTAGTAGCTCGCTTTCATAGGAGAGGGTTAGTGACGGAGTTAGGCCAGGGGGACTGGCGAGAGGCGATGACTTGGTGAGGACGGGCGAAGACGGGCTTGCCTTAGGCGCGCCTTCGGCGCGCAAACGGCGCGCCCGCTGCGCCCGTCCGCTGCGCGTACGGTATTGACACATCCCTTATTGGAGGGAGGAAGGGGGGCGTGGCCTCCAAGGGGGCATGGCCTGTCAGCACGCCGGCAATGGCGCCGTGGAAGATTTTCGTGAGCCCGCTGACAGCGTGAGGCAGCTGTGCGGTGTGCTTTTTAGGACCGAGTCCCATGAAGCCAGGTGAGTAAGTGCTTAAAAACAACAAGTTATTCAGTGACACAAAATTTTTAAAATCAATTAGCGTCTAGCTCCCGGCTTTTCGCCTCAGGAGGTTCCAAGGTTCTGGCAGGTGTGCGCTATAGGTCAGCGTTTTATACCTGCTCGGAAGGGGGCGTGGCCTCCAAGGGGGCGTGGCCTGTCAGCACGCCGGCAATGGCGCCGTGGAAGATTTTCGTGAGCCCGCTGACAGCGTGAGGCAGCTGTGCGGTGTGCTTTTTAGGACCGAGTCCCGTGAAGCCAGGTTAGTAAGTGCTTAAAAACAACAAGTTATTCAGTGACACAAAATTTTTAAAATCAATTAGCGTCTAGCTCCCGGCTTTTCGCCTCAGGAGGTTCCAAGGTTCACTATAGCGTGAACGGCGGCTCAGCCGTGAGAGCTCTCCCTTGCCCTAAAAAGTTTACCTTCCCTTGATTTTATACGTCATTCCTTTCTTTTTTTGTGAGTGTCCCCCCACATTCTACATCCAGTTGACAATCTATCTAGACTATGGACAAAAATTGTCTAGCATTCACAGATGAACAGATAGCCGCAATTTTAGCTGGACCTTCACTCCTCTCTGATTCTCCATTATTAGGGAATACAACAGTTAGAGAGGAATGGGAAAAGCTCAGCAATCTCAAAAAGAAACAAGTTAGGATTGCCCTTCATGGGGCGTTAATGTCTGAATACTATACATCAGGAGCCTCACCAGCAAGTCTTCTAATGAGAATAGAACCTAGGATTTTTTTGGATGATAACAAGTTCAGGTTAGACTGGAGCTATATAGCCAACAAATGCACCAGGGATTGGATAATCCTTATTATTAGCACAGCTCAACAATTGAGTGAGGAACTCTTGAAATAAATTTTAGAACTGGAGGAAAGCATTAGTCAGGATAACACTCTCACTAACGCTAACAACATCTATCCAAAATACAAGACGACCTGAACGAATACAAGAATTACATGATCAACCAGAAAATCAAGGGACTCCAAAGAAATCTTCAAAGATACTCTCATGAATGGGCATTCCCCTACGTTAATGACACACACTACCAGTCAGGGCCAGAACAAGTTAATCAAAGCGAGCCACGTAGAGGGTGGGGTGGCAGACAACAACAAAGACGCACCCCTGCAAACTGGACTTTTGACAATACATCCAGTGAGGACGAACAAGATAGGCCCCAAACCAACAGAGTGAGGTTTAACCCCCAGGAACAAAATAATGCTGACCTAGGGGTACTGCTATGCTCTTTTTTAGGCCAGGGCCAGGGGGCCAACAGGGAGGAGGACAAGCAGGAAAAAGAAGAGGTCGTGGGAAACGACCTCCACCCCAATGGCAGGCATTCTCCCCACGACAAACCCGGAGCAGGAGCAGACAACCCCTATAAACAACATAGTGGTAAACTTATCAAACCATACCCTGTCTGAAAGTGAATTGAGAGTGCTAAACAAAGGTTTAGGCTTCGTCCCGACCCCCACCCATGATTCTTTTAAATGCAGAGTAGAGTTTTTTGAAACGGTCCGAAAGATCAAACGAAAAAAATTCTTTGCGAATCAACCACAGGATAACCAAAGAGGGTTCAATACTAACTTAAGGAAACCTTCCACATTTGTGCCACCGAGTGGGTCTTTGGGTCCAGAAATTGCGGTTTTTGAATCTAGAGTGCTTCAAGACATAGAACTGCTAGAAACCAAGCAAATGAGAACCAACTACAAAAACATGTCTAGATCGGATTGGGAAGCTGTGAAGAGCTTGCAGAACAACAGCGATTTGACCATAAAAAGCGCAGATAAAGGGGGAGCTGTAGTTGTGCTTAACACATGTGATTACGAGACAGAGGTCTACCGCCTACTCAATGTTCGCTCAAATTACCAGCCATTAAACAAAGATCCCACCCCTGAATTACTCACCATCATAAAAGGAATGGTAGGAGAAGCAAAAGAAAAGAATTGGATCTCTGGGAAGGAAGCGGAGTTTCTGGTGAATACCAGCCCCAGAACTCCTGCGTTCTCTATCCTTCCGAAAATTCATAAGCAGGCCTATTGTGTCTGGGATACAGTCTGTCCTGGAACCGTTATCGCAATTTGCGGACTACTTCCTACGCGAATCTGTTGTTACACAGCAACCTTTTGTTAAGGACACTATGGACATTTTAAATGTCATCAAGGATATGTCCTTTGATCCGTACACTGAGATATTGGTAACAATAGACATTGAGTCTCTGTACTCCTGCATTCCTCAGGACGCTACGCTTGTGGCAGCAGCGCGCGCCCTGAGGTCGCAGGAATGGTTTTATGATGCACCACAAACTTTCGTTTTACAGTGCATTGAATTAGCCTTAACTAAAAATGTCTTCAGTTACAAGGACAAGATGTTCCTGCAGACTACAGGGACTTCAATGGGGGCAACTATGGCACCCAGTCTGGCCTGTATCTACGTAGGCCAGTTTGAGGAACACGTTGTCTATCCTTCCACCAATCCCTTCAGAGACCTTGTCCGTCTCTGGAGGAGATACATAGACGACGTGCTTTGCATCTGGGCTGGGGACGAACCAAGACTCCTAGAATTTTTTAACTGGCTTAATGTGCAAGACCAATGTCTGCGTTTCACGTGGTCTTACTGTCTGGAATCTGCAGTGTACCTTGATTTAGACATTTCAGCCAAGGAAGGTGGTCTTGTGACTAGTGTCCATCACAAACCCACCGACAGGAACTCTTTATTGGCGTATGACTCATACCATCCGAGGGCCTTAAGAGATAACCTGCCGGTGGGGCAGTTTCTCAGATATCGCAGAAACTGTTCTACTACGGGCATGTACAAGGATCAGGCACATGTCTTATGTGAGAAACTTGAAAAAAGGAACTACCCTGCTAAGATTATAAAACAAGCTAAGAAACGAGCACTGAATACACCTAGGAGTGCCCTCCTTGAGGTTAACTAAAAAGAAAAAAGTGACTGTCTTCCGGTGGTAATGACCTTTGATCCACTAGCCACGAAAATAAGGCAATCCATACGCAAGCATTGGTCCTTATTGTCTAGGGGTGATTTTAAAATGCCACCGCCTAGGTTTGCCTTCAAGCGTTCAAGCAACCTAAAGGATAAGCTAGTCCACACCAGGACACAAGTCAGCAATGCGTCCAAAAACAGCACAGTCCCCAATGGACATTTTCCCTGTGGTGGGTGTTCTGTCTGTCCATTGACATCAAAGACGACAGTGGTCACTTTGCAATCAGGTAAAGAATGGTTTTTAACCCAGTTCAGCAATTGCAACACCACTAATGTGGTATGCAGGCTTGAGTGTGAATGTGGTTTACAGTATATTGGACTCACCACTCGGAAAATTAAAACGCCAATACAAGAACATCTCAGCACAATTAGGTCAGATAAACTCACCACCAAATTGGTTCAACACTGCCAAACGAACAAACATTCTTTCAAGTGGGTGGTGTTAGAGAAAGTGACAGGCGGCTCTAGAACGGGAGAGCGGCTGCTTACCACCAAGGAAGCCAGATGGATCTATCAAGAAAAATGTTAAAGGATAGGTCTTAATGAACTTTTGGAATGGAACAAAGTGCATTAAGTTCCACCCACACTCTCAATTCTCTTTGTGTGGGACATTGGGCTTATACACATTGAGATATAGCATACCACTGCAGCACATATATAACAGCTTAGCACCCATTGGTGTGCAATTATGTGTTCTACAATGGACCTTCCCTTTCATTTTACGGGTTCCACTGGTTAATGAATCCCCCCCTTTAAAAGGTCGGGACTAGATCTGGATGCAGAAACAGAAATCCGTGTGTATCATTAGACTCCTTGCAGTAAATTTTTCCATTAAATAGTAACCTTTTAATAAAGTGGAATAATGATTCTTTTTCATCATATGAGTTTTGACATCTGCATTGTTTGCTTCTGAAAATCGAGACGCTGCAATTAGATTAGAGGCCTTTATTATCGGCCCGTGTCCTTCCTTTAATTGTTTGGGTTTTTACCCGTTTCAATATGGCGGACCCGTGTTCTCGCGATACTACGCGAGTCTGTTTGCTATGCCTAGTAACTTTTTAATACAGTGGAATAATGATTCTTTTTCATCATATGAGTATTTACATCGGCATTGTTTGCTTCTGTAAATCTCAACGCTGCATTTACATCAGAGGCCTTTATTATCGGCCCGTGTCCCTCCTTTAATTGTTTGGGGTTCCACCCGTTTCAATATGGCGGACCCGTGTTCTCGCGATACTACGCAATTTTGTTTGCAACGCCCAGGAACTATTTCTAACCAACTCAGTCGGTGCCCGGCGTTCGCGTGTGCTGAGTCAATGCCGGCTTCGACTTCTTTACCGGTAAGATGCAGATTGTCCAAGTCCCCGGGTTTTTTTGACTCGCCTATGTTTGGAAGGGTGGGGATAAGTACCCAGGGTACCATAAGTCCTGCGTGACTTTGCAGCGCGGTATGTGAGATACTCCAACACAGTGGCCCTATGCGTTTTTCATAGTGCGGTGTGACCGCGATACATTAATTGCCGCACATCTAACTGATGCAAACACTAAATAGATTCCGGACCTTTGAGTAGGTAGATGTGTAATTGCATTACTACAGGGTGAGAATGAATATTTTGGCACAGTGGTCCAGTGGGATTGTTATCGCTTTTGCGCTATTATGATGCACCACAGCTAAGCGCCATTGAACAGAGTCTGTACTTCTTAGAAAGCCTTGTGGGTTATTGCTGTACTGAGTTTTAAGTGACATCACCTGCATTCAAATGGTTCCTTTACCTTTTACCTCTTAACATCGACAAAGTTAGAGTGGTAGAATATAGGGTGTTGTAAAGGCTCACAATAATTGGTGATTTACAGTTACAGATATATTTAGAGAATAAAACCATATATGCTCTATTTCTCACAGTAATATTGCGGAAAGAACAGTGACTCACACCTGGAGTCACCCTGAAACCTATTATGGTCTGGACCTCTCGACTGGTATGCGCCAAGGTGGTCGATCGAGGGTAAATAACAGGATGTAGTGTGTGGTTTGGGACCTCTCACATGTTGAAGCCTTTCACCTTCTGGCTTCTGTACATGAAAGGATGACAACTATGTGTGTTTTTTATTCGTATTTCAGTTGTGAAGACAACGATTGTCCTTATGCAGTGGCTTAAAAATTTGTGATGCCCTGAAGAAATTGCCCAAAATGGAAGTGGCAATGAAACATGTTGGCAAGTGGAGTATGGCTAGATAGGTATTAGCCATTCTCACTTTTTTAACACCCCGCGACCAACATGAAAGTGACAGAATAAAGCTAAGTTCCGTGTTGCTTGTGGTCTTTTACATATTTGTTGTTTGACACGTATTGTGTTTGTTTGTTATTCCCACACACTGCATTCCCTCACAAACACTGTTTTGTTTGTTATGTGGACACCTATCTTTCTTTTGAGCTTGATGGTGCCAATGATGAGATCAGGGCAATCCTGGTGAGTACCTGCCAGGTTCCCGTTGGTGGTTCGCCCGTGAGGCGCCATCTCGCTCACACACACTTTTTTCCTATCTACCTGATTTAGGCACATAGGTGTGTGTTATTTGTTGTCTCACAACTGGTTTTATGTTTTCAAGGGTTTGGGCATATGTTTTTTAATTATGGCATAACTTGGATGTACCTCCTACCTCAGTAATTAAAAGAGAGGAGTAATTTGCAAAAGGTTTGCATTTGATGGTACACCATTAATTGATTTAATGTTGGATGCCTGTTTGGTCTAGGTCTTGTTTTGTGAATACATAATTGAGTGGAGGGCGACCTATGACCATTTTTCCCTCTAAGCTCCTTGTTGTTAACTATTAGGACCCCACAAATCTTTAAAATGTCCCTGCTAGATGCCAGTTGGAGCCCTGCATTGAGAAACTAAATAATATCGAGGAAGGGTAATAACAACCTGAGTTGACAATAAGATCACATTATCTGCCTGGCTGTATTGATACAATAGGCAATATGACCAGCCCAGGTTACAGCAACCAAGATGATTATTAAAGGAATGGTGAAGAACTGTAGTTCCAGTGGGCAAAGCCAAAAATCGTACCTCATTGATGAGCATGACTTTTTCAAATTGGGTTTTGCCCATTTAGTATGCCCAGATTTTTTGCTTTTTTTGATTACCCGGTTTTGGACTTTTTATTGTGAGTGAGTCTCACTACTTGTGTCTCACCCACAGTAATCATATGGTAAATGAAATGCACACTTATTACCCTCATCCGCCTTTTAAAAAAGGCCTCCACGATGCATCTTAGGTAAGGGGTACTTCACTGGGTACATGTGAACAAGTGCGCACAAGCACGGGCACACATGTGCAGACTGTCGTTGTGAAACTACAGTTGTGCCCAACCGGGTAACTGTGCGCAGGTAGCCTGGTGCAAAGGGAACTCTGCAAGGTAAGATATTAACCTGGGGTAGGCCTTTTAATATTAGTGGGCAGCCACAGATAAAGTGAGTATGATTTACTTTTTTGTTTGCAGTGACTGTTATACACATAGGGGGAAATCTGCCTTAGAGTGCAGGTTCACTTCCCATAGGCCTTAGAATAGAAACTGGGGTGGAAGGTGCTCATCCAGCTAAAATACATAGGTCTTAAGATACATGTCCACTTTATGGGTCAGACAGAATTTTCATCTTTCCCTGGCTCAGCTCAGGATAAAACCCGAGGCCTTTTGACACTTTGCTGGGCCAAGTCAATTACATTTCTTCACAGCAGAGGAGACAAAGGCCTCCCCACACAAAACGAGTAATTAACAATGTTTCCGTCAGGTCCAGAAGGAGAAAGGGGTGCATAAGAAAATCTCCATATATTAATAAGCTGTCACGCTGTTCCAGGGCTGCAACAGCTCAGGCCCAATGCACAAAGGAGGAAGCCAACACATGAAGGGGCTCCTCTTTGAAGTTTTTGTGGGAAAGGCCCTGGCTGTGATGTCAGTGAGGAGCAGAACTGAAGCTCCCAGAAGAGATGTGACCAATGACTTCTGTACGGTGCCACCATGGACTATTACAGCATGATGTGCAGGATGATGATACCCTCAGATTGGCCAGGAGTGGCAGGCTTCTAGAACGGTTCACCCCATTTATAAACTCTAGCCCAAGGAAAGAGAGTGATTTTAGCTGTGACTTTTTATTGGGACTGGACTGTAGTAACAGCCATGGACAACTGAAAGGACAATCCCCTGATGCCGTCAAGGACTAAGGACTCTGTCCTTAGTTGACCCCGGGACCAGTGGGTCTCTGCAAGGGCCATTGAGGCCATTCACCTCTTGAGGACGAGTTGGGGAAAAGATCTGGACTCCTGCAACCAAGCGGAGTAGAGGAGCACCAGAGTACAAAGACTAGAAGAAAAGCTGATGCAGGGAGACAGTAACACCAGCTCCCTGAAACTTAGCCACTTTGGAGGCCTGGGGACCTGCTGGAACTGCTCCTGGTGTCTAGAGCTCACCTTCAAAAGTAAAATGAGCCCAGGATTTTCCATTTTAAGGTTGGTGATCTTTGACCCCCAGAGAGGATGGATCGGAGCATGTGTGGCTCTGCTAGATCAGTGAAAAATTACCCCTGGGGTGGGCCAGAGATTCTGTGTGAGGAGCATTTTTCTCATTTTACCCAGAAAGTGGGCAAACGTGGAGCCCCCACCCCAGACTCATTCCAGCCCCCAGGGGCGGCACAAGAAAGTGGCCGGAGACCCGATCTCTGGGACCCCGACTGTAAAAGAGGAAGGGGAACGTCAATCATTGTGCTCCCCCAAGAAGGAAATGGTGTCCAGTGTGGGGGGGGGGGGGGGTTAACTGCCCATTGCACTCCCCCCAAGGTGGCTTGCGCTCTCTCACTGCCTGTGCCCCTTTCTGGAGGGAGCAGGGTATCCACCACCTAAAGAACATCACATAGCAGGCAGGGAAAAAGCAGGCTGCCAGCCAGGTGGAAAAAAATACAAAAGTCAAGGGGTTAGTGGCAATAACGGCCCTGCTGGACTTGACCCACCAGGTTGTCCAAAACATAGAAAAACAACCTTAGTGGTGCTAAGATTTCATGAACCCCCGTAACAATAAATGTTTCATATTGGTGGAGAGTTCAGAAAAGAAAAACATAATACAATTTTTTGAATTAAAGAACAATTAAATACATTTCTTGAACACATCAATACAATATTACTTTTGTTCTTCATTTTCATTTTGCAAGTTCATATCTTTCCGTACGTAACATTACTACCTAAACTTGTGCAGGGCTGGTTTTGCATTAAAATGATGATTTGTGGTAGCCTCAAAATGGGCAGAAGCAACACCAACAATGATCAACAATTATTTGGGGATGCAGCAGGAGGCACACCAGCCCTACCTGTGCTTGCTTGAGAAATGAGTGACCCTATGTTAGTGGGGGCCAGCAATGTACATCCCCCAGACATTTTCATTGATGTTCAAGCACTTCCATGGATGGAGCTTTTGTTCTGCTGCTGGGAGTGCAGCATTCGCTGAGAGCTTGCGCTTTGACTGCATTTAATGTGGCCTGGAAGTGTAAAAGATAACAAGACACAGAGACATATTATGTTTATCTTTAATGCTTCATTAACCATCAGTAATTGTTGAGCAAAGTTGAAATGCTTTATTAAGAGTGAACACTGTATTTACAAATGGTTATTACTGACTGCATAAAATGATGGTAGTTTTAGCATTTGGATTGTTTGTCTTTTAATGTGATGACCCTTGACAAAGACTCTTTAAGTTCTACTTAAAGTGACACCCTCTATATTGCATGTGCTATCTGGTATAGGTGGGGGGATACTCTGATTATTGGGGCCACAAAGTCAAATGTGATTCCATAATGTAACCAAAGGTATTTTCTATCTGCCCCATGTACATAAATAATAAGTTAATGACCCGCGAAGCTGCTTGTCTAGGGGCTAGCTCTTCTGCCTGCAACACCCTGCTGGGACCTTTTTCCCAGGGTGTACCTCATTCCATCACCACTGCTCCTGCCATGCCCCTTTCGACCGGAACTGAGCTGCGCTGACCCTGATGGGACTTCAAGTCCCAGGCTCCCCAGCGCTCCAACAGAGTGGACACAGTTGTGGGGAAGGAGCCACCATGCACTGGAAAGCGCTGCAGCCTTCCCGCAGCGTGGGACGCATGCGGGCGATGCCCGGGCCAAGGGCCGGACCATCCGTGCCCATCAGAGCCTGGAGGAGGCTGGGCTGGGCCACCCGCTTTACTCTCAAGTTCCGGGATATAATTGGGAACAACGATCAAGGTACTGTGTCTGCGCTTTGTGAGCGCTATTAACTTGTAGGCATCCCTTGAAATTTGGACCCTTGTCTTTGGGCGATTAGGGCACTACTGGCTGCCATAGCACGCTTGGTCACACAGATCCATGCAGGCAACCCCAACATCTCCAAATGAGTTCTGTGTTCTACATCCTTCCATGGAGAACTCTTCAGGTCATTACCTAGCAGACAGTCTACAGGCAAGGCATCACTGACAACAACTTCCAAAAGACCAGAGACTCCCCCCCACTCAAAGGGAACACGTGCCACTTTGCAGAGGCGCACTGAACTGTCAGCTGCTACTACGGGCGGAGTACATTGGGGATACATTCCTCTCCAGACACCCACTGACACCTCACGGATGTCACGCTTGTCCCTGTGTCTTTCAGAGCCTCTATCTCCCTCCTATTGATGGTCACCTTCTGCCCATATTTCTTAGCGTTCAGCGGCAGTAAGGTTTCCTGTACCATCTCTTGGTCTCCTAGAAAGACAAGGGACATAACTGCTAGCCCCTCCTCCCCACCAGAAATCAAATCCCCCCCAAAGCTACACTTGCTAACCTTGGGGCTGGAGCACCAGTGGGTGCTGGGAGTCTCTTGGGGCACCAGTTGATAACATGTCCCACCTCATTGCAGTGAAAGCAGGTAGGGGGACCTCTGTTGTCCCTGGGGTCTCTGAAGTCCTGCCTGCCCCTAGGGGGGCGATGGCAGTCTAGATCTGGGGGCTTGGGATTCCTTCTCCTGGGAACTATTTTGGGGCCCTTGCGAGAAGTCCTTTTGGTTACCCTTGTCCCCACCACTCTTCTGCTGGGGACCCTGCCCACCTTTGGCTGTGGTACCCACAATTCCGCTGTGGACCCTGGTACTGGTCCAGCGGTCGGCCTCCTTAGCAAGCTCAATGGGGTCTGTCACCTTGCTGTCTAAAAGATGCTTGTGCAGCTCTGGAACACAACGACTACTCAAGTGCTCCCAACTAATTAAATGCAACAACCCCTTGTAATCAGTTATTTTGCTGCCCTTCATTCAACCTTCCAGTGCACGTGAGTACAAATTCACACACTCCATCCAAGTCTCAGATTCTTTCTTTTTAGAGTTCCTAAACTGCAGTCTGTACTGCTCTGGAGTAAGTCCATACCTGAGACATAGGGCCTCCTTCATATTGGGGTAGGTCATGGCACCTGCTAATTCTAAGGGCTCTAGAGCACTCCTCCCAGAAGCCTCAAAATGTTTCCACAGGCCCGCCCTCCAATGCTGTTCAGGCACACCATTCATTCTCAATGCAATCTCAAAAAAGTAAACCAGGCATAAATATCCTCACTCCTATTGTAATTCTGTACCAGATCCTTAGGAATATATACTTTACCGCCATGCACTGGCTGTGCGCTGCCACCATTTGAACTGGCATCCACCTCCTTGGCTTTAAGAGCCACAAGCAATTTCTTTTCCTCCAGGGCACGGGCATTTTTATTTTGCTCCGCCGCCCTTTCTTTCTCCATTTCCAATTGCTTCATTTTTAACTTCAGGACTTCCAAGTCATATTCTCTCACTCTTTGGTTCTCCTCTAAACCTTCCTGGGTGAAACCCCTACTGGAATGGTTACTGCCAGGTCTTGAACCTATACTGCTTACAGGCAGATCTGTGATTTGAAAACCTTTCCCTGTATTTACATAATTTCCCTCTTGTGCCTCCCAATGGGCCTTCAAGATTTTCTGCAACTCCTCTTTCCTGGCGTTGCTCTTTATGGGGCACTCAAACTCTCTGCAGAATAGCTTAAGCTCATCAACTTTGTAGGAATACAAATCCTCAATGACAAATTCCAATTCTACTTCTGCCTCCTTACCGGGTGCCATCTCATTCTCAGACATGATGCTTTGAAGAGTTACTCAAAAATAAAACCAAAAATCAAAAAATGTAGTATGCGGTGGCGTAGTGGTCTGCACTCACTAGTGATGTACACCAATCACTGTGGGTCTAGTACAAATACAAGTTCAATTCCCACCGCTGACCAACAATGTTAGAATTGGGGGTCTCTAGTTGGCAGAGGTAGGTACCACTGTCCAAATAGGGACCCTTGCTTCTAGTCAGGGTAAGAAGGAAACCCTCTGAAATAACCCCTGCTCACCCTCTAAGTAGCTTGGCACGAGCAGTCTAGGCTAATCAGAAGGCAATGTGTAAAGTCTTTGTACCAACACTCACAGTAACACAGTGAAAACACCACAAACTGACTCCACAACAGTTTAGAAAATTAAAGGTATTTAATCTAAACAACACAAGACCAAAACGACAAAAATCCAACATACAAAGTTCAAGAATATGGTTGCGAAACAGTTCTTAAGATTGCGATAAAAATAATACACAGTTGCGTGAAAATTTCACAGTTGCGTCACCTTTAGTCAACAGTACCTTTAGATGCGACAAAGTTCCAAAAGCAGAAGCTGGTGCGGTGGAAAACAAGCGATGCGTTGCTCCTGAGACCTTGGGGAGGCGATGTGACAACTCCACTGCAGCAGAGGGCGTGTTGCGATGAATCCGGTCTGTATGGGGAGGAAGGCCACTTGTATGGATTCCGGTGCGTAGGTTCTGTAGGAAGTTTGTTCTTGCAAAGGCACGATGCGTCGATCTCGTAGGGGCTGCGACGATCTCCGGGGCGACGATGCGCGATCCAGCGGCGATCTGTCTCTCGCAGCTCCTCAATGCAATGGCTCTGCGACGATGTTCGCAGTGACGTGATGCGGTCCGCAAGCAAGCGGTGCGGCGATCTCACCCAGCTATGACAGGCTCTGCGATAACACTTGCAGCGATGTTAGTCTTCCTGCACCGGTCTAGTGCGTCCCGCAAACGAAGGATGAGACGTCTCTAGCAGCGGCAACAGGTGCTCCGACGATCTCGGCCTTCGTAGCGGCGGGAATTTCCTTGCACTGTCGGGGATGCGTTCCACAGCTGATTTCCAGCATCCCAGCACAGGTACAACTTCCAGAGGCACCACACATGGACCATGCACTCCAGGAAGGACAGAACTCTCTCAGTAGAGCTCAGGGGAAGCTGGGGGTGCAGTGCTTTTGTTCCTGAGACTTCGGAAACAGGGAGCCAGCTCTTCTCAGGCCTTTGGAGATTCCTTCCAGTAAGGGGACACAGCACCAAGCAAAGTCCTTCCCCTCTCCTTGGCAGCAAAGCAACAACAGGGCAATCCAGCATAGCAACAGCAGGACAATCTTCCTTCTTCAGTTTCAGCTTTCTCCTTGGCAGAGGTTCCTTCTTGATTCCAGGATTATCTAATTTTCTGTAGTCAGGGGTCCTATACTTATACCCCTAAAAGTCTTTGTTCCCTTTGTGCAGGAGAGCTCTGAGCCCGGTCTGAACCAGTTCTGGGTGTTACTTGAGCACTTTGTTTTCCTGGCTTCTCCTTTCCTTTCAGAGTGAGGGGCAGGGTCGTCAGCTGCCCAGCAGGAGGTGAAGCGAGCATTGTGGAAGGCAGGCACAGCCCTATTCAGGCCCAGGTGCTATCTCCTCCCACCACTCAAGTTGCAAATGCAGTCATTCAGCCTAGGGCTGACTCAGCCAGCCTCCTGGGGAATCCCCAGCCCCTGTCACTCTCAAACCAGACAGTCAATACACAAACAGACCAAGGCACACAGAAAGGGCAGACAAGAGAACAGCAACTTTCTAAAAGTGCTGTTCTCAAACACAGGATTTAAAAATAACCTTTCTCAAAATGTGTGTTATTCAATTCTGAGTTCAGGGATACTAGACTTTTATGTCCTATCTTGTTCCTATGGGAAGATATGCTGGTAGCCACTGTAGCCAGCATCCCCCATGATAGCCTATGGGGCAAGATAGCCTTGCAGCAGTGAAAAACGAAAATGGCTGTAAATCACTACCATAGCATGTCGCCTGCACCAGTACATGCTCCACCTTTCACATACACTGCCCCCTGCCCAAGGGGGTACCTTGGGCCTTCCATAGGGGTGACCAATGTGCACAAAAAGGGAAGGGTTAGGCCTGGTCAGTGGGGACACTGACCAGGAGGACATGGCAGTTCACAGACTGCACACAGGCACTGTGGTGGCAGGCCGGAGACACCATTTTGGGGCTACTCCTGTGGGTGGCACAATCAGTGCTGCAGGCCCACTAGTAAGATTTGTCATCACCAGTCCTGGCACACCCCGTGCACTTTACCAGGGACTTCTTGGTGATACAAATATGTCAATCATGTATATCCAATCATAATAACAATTTACACAGGGAGCACTTACACTCTGACACTGATCAGCAGTGGCAGAGTGTCCAAAGCATCTAAACCAGCAAAAACTAAATCCAGCACAGCATCAAAAATACAGGAGGGAGAGGCCAAAAAGACAGGGGAAACCACACCAAAGATGCCAGGTCTAACACTTATCAAATCTGATCAATCTGACTTAATTCAGGGTAGGCTTTCCCCAGACAATGCCAGAATGTTCTCTAATGTACTCACTTTGGGGAAAAGGTATCCTGATCCTCTAGCCGCTCTATCCCGAGAAGGCATTTGATCGCGTTAACTGGCAATTCATGTTTAAAGCTCTTCAGTGGTTTGGCTTCGGCCCCAAATGTATGTCTTTCATCAAATTGTTATACTCTGACCCTTGTGCATGTGTTTCAGTTAATGGTTTATTATCCCTTACTTCAATCTATATAAAGGTACAGGGCAAGGTTGTCCCCTTTCTCCTTTTTTATTCCTTTTGGGTCTCCAACCCTTTCCCCCTTACCTCCCTCTTTGCAGGAAATTGACCTATATTCTAAAATATTTGGTTATAAATAAGCCTGGGCGTAGCAGGCGTAGTGGGGCTTCGCGGAGCTACGCGAAGTGGGTGAGAAACTACGCCCACCTCCACACTGCGCGTAGCCCCACTACGTGCCTCCCTCCCGCCTTCCCCTATTACTTTATTTTTGTTACAGAGCCATAATAAAGTAAATAAAACGCACATACCTTGTCCGCGGGTCCGGGGCTCCCTCTTCTAATCGTGCACCGCCGTCTTGGATCCCAATACGCATGTGTGGGTGGCCGCGTATGCGCATTTCTTGCGAGAAATGCGCATGCGAGGCCGCCCGCGCATGCGCATTGGGATCCAAGACGGCGGCGCGCGTAGTGCTGCCGCTACGCCTACTTCGCAAAGTCCTCCGCCCAGGGTTAGTTATAAATTTAATTTTTCTAAAACTGAAATTGTCCCTTAATACAATTTGTTAGCAATTCATGTTCGCTGATGCCAACTTTAAATGGTGTCCATCTAAATTTTAATATCTTGGCCTGTTGTTTTCCTCTACCACCCCTCAAACTTTATCCCATTATTTTACTGCCTTAAATCTTCAGTTTCAAAATTTACTTTACTCATGGTCTCCATTATAGCTATCTTGGTGGGGCAGTTTAGATACCATTAGAATTATGATTGTACTATTTATTCTCTTCCTACTATCTATATTACCCTTCAAAATTCCTAACTACTATTTTAATCAAATCAATTCCATTTGCACTAAATTCCTTTGGAAAAATAAACCAGCCTGTATTGCTTTATCTAAATAAATCAAACAAAAAAAGAAGGAGATGTACGATTTCCTAGCGTTAACCTGTATCACAATGCTTTTCTAATTAGACAAGCATATGCTTTGAACAGAAAACACCAAGATGTTCCGATTCCCAGTTGGATCAGTTTTGAACACTCTCTTTTACATGATTTCTCTTTTTATGATATTTGTTTTATGTCTAATTGCACCTTTATATCTAAGCATTCTATTCTAAAGTACTCCCAGCACTTGCTACATTCATTGTATATAGATGGTGTTTATACATACATTTAACCCTTCTTCCTCTCCTCCCTGTTGGTCCTGTCTTTCCTCTGGTGGCACTCTATCTCATTTGATATATTATTGTCCCAATGTTAAAAAAATTGTAAATCTATCTGGGCAAAATGTTCCAAGATTCTCAATTTTGTATCCCTCTATCAATTCATAATGTATTCCTTGGCTCCTTATCTGTTGATTTTCATGATACATTGCCGAAATTGAAGTTGCTTGATCTTTTTATTGCTCTGGCATTTAAAGTTATTCTTACCTGCTGGAAGGATGATTCCAAAATGTGTATGTTACAATGGTGGAATCCTATTTGTGACGAACATAGAATATCTACTGTTTCATCTCGATCTTTACACCACAAAATTAAGTCTGATTTACTTTGGTTACCTTTCACTACTCTTCTATCTTCATATCCCTCCTCACACTAATACCCATATGACAATTACGCTGTTTTCCCTTCTTTTCTCTGTCTTTTTCCTATCCTCCCCCTCCCCTCTCTCTTTGTATTATAAAGCTGTTTAATTAATTATATTCCAGATGGTACCCTAATCTTCCTATTTAATTATTTTCATTTACTGCACATAGTTGTAATTAATAGTTTTTGTAATACATAATTCGTATTTTGTCTTTGCTTTCTCTTATGATGTATTCTAACAAGTCACTCTATTTTCTTGTGCCTAAATAGTATTCTTGGTACCTGTTAACTTTACTCAATAAAAATTATTTAACAAAAAAAATAGGTTAATAAATATGTTCTAATCATAGAATAAATATGTGCTATTTTCAGATCTTTTCAACATTCATTTTATATTTGTAACTATTTTAAATGAATCTAGTTTAATTTAACATTGTTACCTATGAGGTTTTTATTTTAAGCCCTTACCTTCATTATTTTCTATAGGAGGGTGTTGCAGTACCAGTGTTTGTCCATGTGTAGTGCTGGACTTACGACAAAAGTATAAGTTACACTTATAATTTTCTACAAATGTATTAGATACATGACTAAGTTACAACAATACTGTTACTACAAAGTGAAAGTTACACATGTACGTTTTTACAAATGTGTCAGTTACCACATATGAGCAGTTTCTGAATAGCACTTTAGAGTAAGTTTGATAGTACTACTAATGTAGAGTTCAGTCCCTTTCCCTTTTTTTCATTATATTTTTTAGGTTTTCCTAGTCCTGTGTAATCCATGACACTTTTGAGTATGTTTTAAAAAAAAGTAGCTGAAATGTTTATTACATATTACTATTACATATTTTAAAATATTTTTTAATTAATTACATTTGAATGTAGTTCTTATCAAATGTTTTACATCATTCTATTATATTTAACACAAAATAAAAATAATTTCAAAGCTAGTGTGCACTCATGTAGGAAGATGCAACTACTAATAATAGGAAGTGGAAAAAGTAAAAAGAAAAATTGTATGTGCAAACTCCAAACATCTGCTCATTTGACCAGTCTTACTACCAATAGGAACACAAATCTTTTAATTTTAATTTTGAGATCACTCTGCAAAATAGTTTTCTGCTCCTCTAAATTTCCTACTGTCACACATTTAAATAGAAGATTAAAAATATCTTACATAGCTACCAAAATGTTACCATTTAAAAACTAAGGAGGTGTAAGGGACAGAGAGAATGCCTAGTCAGAGAAAACAGATGTGGAAGGTGGATGCTGGACTTAAACAGTGATCTCTCTCATGTATTATTTTTAGCCCTTCAAAAATATATCATGCTACAAGTGACTAAGGGGCTTATTAAGATGTAGGTCGGTAAGCCTCCGCTGGCTTGTCGGGGTGGGTCTGACTGAGCGATCTTGCGTCGGAAGCAGTCGTTCCGACAGCAGTATTATGATGCACTACAATACATGGCTTAATGACCGAAGCGGTTCCTCCAAATCTGAAAGGAAATTCCTGCCCTATTACGATGTTCATTTCCGACACGCCGTCTGTGTCGGTCAAACTACCTCATCAGAGCTGGTGGAAGGGAGGCTCCTAAGGCCGAAACTAACCACAACACGCTTCCACAGTGCCTGTGAGGTTATGAAGCCCATTGCACTCATCATATCTCTACTGTATGTACTCAATGGTCGCCGTCGGTTAGTGATATCCCTACTCTTACACCAGTGTGCTTCCAAATTATCAATGCTGCACCCTACACAGTAAAAATAAATACATCCTCGGGTCCCCACCCCAATTTTTGTACAGTTATCAATTATTCAGCTAAATTGGTCATGTCTAAATATGGCTAAAAGAGGCATCTGGTGTTGCTGATGTCTTCCATTCCATTGGCACTCAGAGACAAACAAAATGCCCTTAAATCTATGGTGATGCTGAAGATGAAATGATGAACAGGTCTATGAATGAACTCCAATGTTGCACGTGTTAAATTATGACACCATTTCATAATGGCTTCAAATATGTTATTAATGGTATCCTAGCACACCATAGAAAATATAATCCAATTCAACATAGGAGGATTGGTATTGTTTAAGCTTTGGTACCCCTTTTCACACATACTCCCATTCAGGAAATAAATGACCAAAGTTGTCTAACTGCTGCTCATGTTTCTACAACTTAAAACAAAACATGATGCTTCTCTTGACTAGAGACTGGTGCCTCCCCTGATATCACTTAAGGCCCACCTGGGGTCCTCTCCCCCAATTTGAAGACCTCTGTCCTACACAAAGAAGTGACCACAATACAAAAGTGCAAAAGTGACCTCTAGCATGTTGTGTAGGTGAAAGAGGGAATGTCAGCATTGGGTAACCCCAGTGTGAACTACAAATACTGTGACAGACCCAACATAAAGGTAGGAATACAATGGGCATAGGCACATAGGTATATGTACTGAAATATGTATGGTGAGCTCACCACTGCTGTAAGTGCCACATGTTGTGGCAGCATAACAGAGATGCACACCAAAAGTATGTCCCACAGAACTCATACTAATACATCCTCCCTGAACCAATAACTTCATCAACAATGCTGGGAGCAAAGACTGAGGGTCCTCATGATCTCCTAAACTGGATCGTGAAGGAGAGTGTCACACTGAAAATGTATATCTTGAGATGTACCCCATGAAGGGGCTTAAGGGTGCATTGGAGGAGCAAACACTGACAAATGTAAATCAGTCCATGAATAGTAATTGGACTTGATAGTTCCTAGCATTACCATGATGGCAATTGTATGCACAGAAAGCCATCCAAACTCCATTAAGTGCAGCAACATCTTGAAAAAAACAGAAAGTAGACTTTGCAGCTGCATCACCTACCAGTGCCCCACAACTATTAGCTGAGATAGCTGTAATACTAGAGGCACATTCTCCTACTGTCTTCCCTGACTATCGAAAAGCATTGAATTCACATTTGTGTCAACAAGGTGAATAAACAATAACAGCCTTTGCCAATGTCAAACACTCAGGCATCTCAGTTACACTGTCAGGTGTTCATTCACTTATCTAGTTCCTGTCATATGCCTGAAGCTTTGACATATCACATACCAATATGTGAAAATCACATTCCTGTGGCTCATTTGGCTGACAAAGCTGGCAACATAGACATAATACACATTCCTATGATTACCCAACACAATTTCCTTTTTAAACGAAGCTACTCCAACTCATGTCGTGACAAACAAAATTTAACAGTCACAATGCAAATATCCCTAGACTCATACACTCTTCCACAACCCAGAAGTACTAATGCTCATGGTGGTGCCACTGTTTGCACATGACACATCATACCTGGACATATACACACACTAAACATCACTTGACACACAAACACTTCTTGACAACCCTGACCCATACTTAACCCCAAACATGACTATCTGATAGCACATACATTCTCTATCAGGCAGGTAACCATGGGCAAGTATGGTGCATGGTATCCCTGGGTGGAAGATCAAATGTGGGCCATGTGTGCATCAAAACAGAATATAAAGGCACATCACGTCAACATGATGTGGCCTATGTTCAGTTTACTAATAATGTATATGCACAGATTCACATACTCTAACTGTGCATTAAGCCCTGAAGCGGAAGTACATTGGTATGCAACGTAGTGCCCAACTCAACGATCACACCATATACTAACTAGCTATCAACTCCTACAACACTCATTCCTGTACCATAAGCTGGCTCCTCATGCAACTAACACATATATCATTAGTGAATTAGCAAGCACAGAAACACAGTCTAACTTACTAAGCATTGTCATGGACCCACACACACCTTCAATATGAAATAGGCAACTAATGTGAATGGCAGTACAACCATCAAAATTATACTACACAGAAGCCAACAGTGCATAGACATATTATGCATTCAATGGATCTCGAATTTAAGGGGAGTCCTGGAAGACAACATGGCCAGGACATAGTCTGATTTGTACCTACCCCACATTCTTCATGTGGACAAAACATTGAGAATCAGTCTCAACGGGGACTAATAGCTATTAGCACAAACTAGCATCCACATGAGGGACATTTGTCATTGGAAGTACTTAACAAGATCCACTGAAGGAACAGCAATTGGCTCATATTTATCAAGTCACATGTTGTATTTTACACATTGCTCTGTGTACATGTGTGGCTAAAGTAATTATCATGTATGTAGAGACACAACGCCTACAAGTGTATTGACAATAAGATTCACTTTGTACACATCAAATACATATACAGCATACATCTCACTGAATTTTATCTGTTGACACACTTGCACAATGGACTAAGAAATCTAACCAAACTATGAATGCATACAATGTACAATCCAAGTTTGGCCCTTCACCCCACACTCCTACACAAACCTCATGTGGACATAGACACCCAGCCAATGTAGGTACACAAATCCACACAACACCCCAATAGACTTACCTACTCTAGGAACCATATGCTATCATTGTCATGCTAACAGAACTGTACTTACACATATCAAATTACACATGAATAACAGTTAACAGCAAGAGATATGTTTGGACACAGGAATAACAAAAACAAAATATTAATTGCTTTATTCAACCTCCAGAGTTCAAGTATGAAAGGCCAATGGCTGGTCCAAATGTCTATGTTGTAGGCCAGCAAAGTCTGCCCCCTCAAACTTGCCTTCAGTAATGCTGCTGTGGGTTACATCCCCTGGAATGGGCATCTAAGGGGCATGCCAGGCATCAAAATAAAAAAAACTAGGGGTGGGGCTAGGTTGGTCCTGGCTGGGCTCAGAATTGGGGTGTCAGCTGGGTCAATGGGAGGGCAGGATGTAGGGGGAGGGGGAGGGGCTGGGTTTCACCATTTTCGGTATTTTATACACCCGAAGAATGGTGTGGAGAATAGGAGGTGGGGGGGCCTTTTGCCTTCCAATTTCTTCCCCGTGGAGGTACTGGGGTAGGATGGGGAAGAAGATCTTCTGGGTTTAGGAGGGGGTTGGGTGATGGCAGGAGGAGGGAGTTTCCTTTTCCAGCTTCCTGGATGTTGCTTTTGGGTCTCAGTAGGGGACCGGCTAGGTGTTTTAGGGGTGGATGTTGAAGGGTATGGCAGAGGCACAATAGTCTTTTTAGGTTTGGGAGGGGGTTAGCAAGTTTAGGAAAGGAAGAGGTCAAGGGCAATCAGTTGGAGTTTCTTGGCTGATTGGGTACCAGGAGTGGCAAGGTTAGGGGGATATGGAGGCAGAGGGTATTGATATGTGCAGCATGTCTGTGTGGGCTCATGTCTTGTCTGTTGTGGCGGTGTGTGATGATGTTTTGACTGACTGCAGTCAGTGGATTTGAAAGTCAGGGTGTCTTGTGTCTGCTGAGCGCGTGTGTATTTCTTTCACCTCATGTCTGTGTGTTTGTGTGCTGTGTGTGGATGTTGCTTTGGATGCGTGGTCAGGTTTGCATGTGCTTTTGTCAGGTAGGGATTTAGGGACTCTGGATGGGGTGGAAAGCTTGATTTGGGATAATGTTACCATCAGTTTGGAGGTCCGAGTCTGAATGGATCTCTGTAGGGAAGACATGACAGAGTGAAAGCCCTGCAGGAACGGTACCATCTGGGTCTGCTGATTGATATGGACCTGGAGGACATTCAGCACTGCTGTTTGACCCACAGAGATCTTTCTCAGGAGATCAATGTCCTCCACACTCAGGGCAGCAGCGGAGACAGAGGCAGGGGGTGAGGTGCCTTTTGCGAAAAAGACTCCTCCCCTCTTGGGGGAGCTGCCACGGACAGCGGGCTGGGGAGCAGCTGTGGGGGTGGAGATGGTAGGGGGTGCACTAAAATGTGTGAGCACAGGTCCAGGGGGATCCACCTCCACCTGGGAGGAGCTCACTGGAACTGGAGTCAGATGATGACGGCATTGCTGTTATGTCCGTCAGCTCCTCAGTGGCGCTCCCATCACCCTTTGTGCCACTGGTTCCTTCTTGCTCACTGGCAGCTTGAGGACCACTGTGGCCAGCTGCTTCCCCAACAGTTGTGGCACTGTCTCCCTCACTGCCCTGGTCTGATGCTAAAAAACAGATTAGAAAAGAAATGAGATATTGAGTTGTACATGGTACATAGGTGTAATACCCTCTCTACCCACATTGGCTAACATCCTATTTTCTACTTGGATGACAACATTAGGTCATATAGAGTCAATAGCACATTAGTGAAAGCTACAAGACCTGTGCGCATAATGGTGTAAAGAACATATTTTGATGCAACAACATGTTTATCTGTCTCATCATTTTTACCACATCTATGTACCAGCTGATGTTTTGTCTCTCCCTCATGATGCCCTGATAGTATACACCTTTACCTCATGTGATCCAAGGGAGAATAGAACTTCTACTAAGAAATAGAAAACCAATGCAGCCTTAACATACAGCATATAGTGAACTCTCTGTAATCCAGAGCTTGTGGAACAGCAGGTGCACTGCTTCAGTTAATATAGTTTGATGAGTCAACATCAAAATGTAGGAGGCATGGAATAGGCTATTTCACACGGATCACATTACTGTTGCACATCTGTCCATTAGCATATGAAGCACTTCTAAGTGTCACATGTGTAACTTATATTGAAGTTACACGCGAAATATAGGCATAGCAAGGCAACAATTTATGCCTACAAGTATTGTGTCATGTCAGCACAGTGCAATAATCAAAGGTACAGTAGGCAGATTGTAATACTTTTAGCAGTTTGTCATGTAAACACAGCTTATCACACTGCCATTGACAATGACTTACTATTACTTCAGGGACATGTGGCCACAATCTTAGTGCGCAACATTTACTTGATACCTTTTGACAACACTATTTCCTATTTTGTACATCCTGCTGATGAACACATCTCACAAGGAGAAGTCAGTCAATTCCCTCCCTGATAAATATTATCAGTCACATATTGTCCAACTAACTAACTGACTGGCATTGACCTGAAATGATGACATGGTATTCTACACTTAGTACACATGCAAAATGTACATATCCATGCACTTTGTCACAAAGGTCAGGAATAGTTAATGTAAACAATATCCAAGTTAGCAGACTACAATGCTTGGCATTGCACCTGTTGTCAAACTTGTGATCATAACATATTTGATCACACATTTTCATTTCCTGTTGACACCACATTCTAACCTGACCTTGCCCCAAGTGACCATGCAACACCTCTTACTATAATGTGGATGGGAGAACAACATAGGTGGCATGAAATCTCATAACTACCAACCTCAGAACACCTATTTCTTCTGCAGAAGGGAACAGTAGCATTTTGGTCCTGGACATACACCTAACTAGTAACGATAATTACACATTGTCAAACATGATCTGCACGAATGGACATTATGACCCATACACCTGGTCACCTTCCTACATCTGACATAACCATTGTGGAGCACTGTGATCTGAGGGTTTGTGACATGACTGACGTAAGTCTGATATTGCATCATGTGTGTGGAGTTGTTGTTGTGACTTTATACAGTAACAACTTAGCCACATATACAAATGACATTTCATATTCACCATTAGAGTTAGCTAAGCTATGACTCCACAAGATATTGCACTGTGAAAATGACAGAAAACAAGGCATCATTACTTCAAACTGTTGTGTACATGCCTAACTAATACACCAGATGAAGTTTGTGATTTATGAATAGATATTAACATGAGAACAGTGATATGAAGTCCAGACCAGTACTGAAACACATACACCACTGAACTTGTCTTTCACATTTCCAAACACATTTCAACAATCTGACCGATGTGCATGGTTAGCTGATATCCAAAATATATGTCCTTTCTGAATTGTTCTCACCTGTTCCTCTGGTGTGCCATACATCCGCTTGTACAGGGGAAGGACCGTAGTGAAGGCAGGGCCCTGCGTACACACATTGCTATGTTAGAATACGTTTATTAGACGTTTAAACGCCATTTTGTTATTTTGCTGCTTTTGCACACGACACTGCATGTAACTGTTGTTGTAAGTTAGACTGCTTAGAAAACTTCACATGAGAAAGGCTTGTTTTCAACATCCCTAGAATTATATTGCGACCTCAGTCTGTACAGTGTGTGCAAAAGCCTCCAATGTTATCAAAGCAATGTAAGCTGGTGTTCGGACTGATGGGCCCATGCTCTAGACATAACATGCACACAGCTGCAGCTAACTGATATTCTCGCACCTTTAATATTACACTGAATTCATGATTAGGGCACTTGGAGATTTTCTGTTTCCAGAGGGAGAGAGATTTTGAAGATTCTGATATGATTCATCTCTACTGATCTTGGAGGCATGGGGTTCCCCATTCAACCCTAAGAGATCTTCTACTATTACAAAACCTAGTTCCTAGCTGGCGAGGGTGGCATACAAGGCACTATAGGACCTGTTTCCACTATCATTATAAGATGATTTCTCCCTTTGTGTTTTATGGAATTATAACAATACTGATCGTATCATTTTTAATCATATGTCTGCTTATGTTAGCAAAAATGCTGCATCTTAGAGCACGTCGTTAAAATAAACATTTTCAACTTTTCTGTGTCTCTATTTACTCATGTTGTGGACTGGTATGAGAATAACAAACAAAAGAGTGTTCTTGATTCCCACCATTCCTGAGAGTAACCTAAGTTGCATTTTCTGGGTTGTCTAATCATTGGTAGCTTCGCTATAGGACGGAGAGCTAATGTGACACTGATACTAGTCGGTTAGGGGTTGTAGGTACTGAGGTGAGTTTTTTGGTACACCACAATTCACTGAGGTCCTGGGTCTCTGTGCACAGTTCTGTGTATGAGCAGAATCCCCGCAACATGGGGCACCTAACAATGTGGTCTTATTTTGAGACTCTCGAGTAGTACTTATAACAGTCCACGACACCCTCACTTCTGGTTCCGGTTGACAGTGATGACGGATTAACCTACCTATATGATTTTAGTAAAGGTTTATTCAAGCTTGATATTTCAAAAAGGTTCTTAATTTGAATTACAACCCATTTGTGCTACACTTTGTTTGCTTTGTTTTTTCTCTTCTTTGTCCTTATGGCTGACGTTGATATCCCACCGCATAGTAGGGTGGCATCACCTTAGAAGGCATGGCGGTTTTGGTTTTTTGTGGTGAGTGTTGAAGCTGCGTACCCATTTGAGCTCTTCTACTCATGGGCCACCTTTTCTCCGGTCAATGCGGGTACTGGTACGTTTCTCGTTTATACTCCCTGGGCCCTGCCTCTAAACTACACCCCATTTAGGAAACTAGAGATTCCTATTAAGGCCTGGCAGCATTGCGTTTGGTTTGATGGCGCCCTTCCCCAATCGGTAAAGGTAGTTCGGTTAGGTCTATTGTCTATTCCTGGGGCCACGTGGTCGGTTCTGGCCAGTTACACACCACATCCGCGTTACCTGCAAGTCACAATTGATGAATTACGTGTGCTCTACGCCTCCTTGGTTGGAGTACACCAGGCCTTAGTGCAATATGTTTCATGCAACGTCCAGGTGGGGGCACCGGGTGCTGCGACGCAACCAGCTGGTCCGGCCGGGCTGAAAATTAATCCAGTCATAGTTCATTCGGTTATGGGCAAGCAACCCAAGATAAGGATGATATGCCTTTCTGGCTTGCTGAGAAATTTGACCAGCTGGAAGCAGTATTTCCAAATATGACTCCTGTTGAGAAACACAGGATTATAACGATTAGTTTGCAGAAAGACTTAATTCCAGAGGTTCCAGATTGTGAGACCTGGGGTAAAATATTTGTGAAAGTCTATACTATGTGCATGGCTGTCCTGTCCTCCGTTTTTAAGTGTGTACAGGATGAACACGGAACGGAGGTGGCTGTTGAATTGGGAATGAGACTCGTTGGAGTGTTGGAGGTGGTTTCCGATCTCGTCCTTGCTAATGTTGAGGGAGATGTGGTAAACTTCCAGGTGTTTAATGCTTTATGCGATGTCCCCAATGCCAATAAACCCCGACAGTTACTGAAAATTATTGCGGAGGCTAATAAGACTATCGGCCGCAATAGTCTGGGTGTTAAGCCTTTTGCTAAGACACCAGCACAGAAGCAAACACAGGCGTCAAATTCTAATAAAGATGAACGCCCCAATTTTCCAAAGCAGAATTGGAATAAGAATAAAAAACAGGGGAAGAAGCAACAAAAACAGGGATCACCTCCTGCATCGCCAATACCTGTGTCTACTGAGCGCACATATGATTGGAACGACTGCGCTAATATTAAGTCACCTGATCATTTTCAGGTTCCTGATCAACATTTTCCTCGCTCTTTGCAGGATACATCAGTCTCACCCACCGGTGGAGGAGGTTGTGGCAGAGGTCGGGATGCCCAACAAAGCCGTGAGCAGCCCTGCAAGACAGAAGGTAAGGACAAGCAAGACAACTTTCCACGTCAGCGACTCCAGTTTCAGAAGAAGAAAGTTGCTGCTTTAACAGTGAGGTATGCCACGGATAGTGAGAACACAGCTTCAGAACCTGACATGGGCGCTGACGCTGTTATAAAGAATGGCGGAAATTACAGTAGTGCGGGAAGCACGGCGTCCATATCTGAAGACGACAGCTACTGACACGTTTGCTGCTGTTGATACAGCTGACACTTGAGTGGCTCCCCTGACAGACTCTATGAAATAGTCCTTTTGAAGGTGACATACAACGTACTATAAAAGGGATCTTTTGGGAAAATATGACCTCTACCTGGCCGCTTTAAGAGGGGAGGAGGTAATCCTCCCTAGCTTCGCTCACACAGTGCCGAAGGAGCAGGCACAGAATTTTGCAGAAGAGTGGGCTAAGGTGCTTGCACCAGGTTTGTAAGGTACTCAATGTGGATGGGACAAACCTTCGCCCACAAATGAGATACCATTGCGGTCAATGCCACAGCCACAATCCCAATATCCCATGCAGCGTGAAGCGAAAGCTCCTGTTGCGGAAATCCATGAACAATTAGAATATCGGGTGTGATTGAAACATGTGTGTCTCCCATGAATAATCCTCTCTTTACTGTGACCAAGCCCGATGGGATGGCTCGTGCCACTTGGTATTGGATTACCGACAACTGAACTCTCATTGTCGGACCTGCGCGGTACAGAATACTCACAGTTCAGCCCTTGTGGATAGTCTTGAGCGTAAACAGTTTAAAACAACACAACATATCCAATGGCTTTTTTAGCCATAAGCTGTTCTCTATTAGTAGTCAAAGGACAGCATTCACCTATGGCGACAAACAAAAACAGTTAAAAAGATTAGCCAAGGGCTGTATAAACAGTCCAGGCATCTTTGTATTTGTATTTATTGCTTATTGAGCGCAGCTGTCACCCAAAGGGTATCCTGGCGCTGAGACCTAACCGTGCATCTATTAAAAAGCTACATTACTCTGGGGAACAAGTAAGTTTTAAGGCTCTTTTTAAAAGTGAGCAGATCAGGGCAACTCCTTAATGTCAAGGGGAGAGTGTTCCACAGCGTGGCAGCCGCAAAACTAAAAGCGCGACTACCCATTCTCGTTCTATTGATTTTAGAGACTTTTGCCAGGAACGCCGAAGATGACCTTAAAGGTCTGGCTGCCTGATACCAGAGGAAGAGAGTCTGAAGAGGTATTGGTCCCAGTCCATGCAGGGCCCTAAAAACAAGGCAGAGAGCCTTAAACGCAATTCTCTGCTGGACTGGGAGCCAATGCAAATCGGCCAAAGCTGCCGATGAAGAGGCGGACCGTGGTCGAGACAAGGCCATTTTAGCGGCCATATTCTGTATCCTTTGGAGCTTTAGGACCAGAGTCTTCGGGGCACCCAGAAGTAGTGCGTTGCAGTAGTCAATCCTACTGAGAAATGAACTACGCACTACCTCAGCTCTGGAGCCCCGTGGGAGAAGTGGCAAGATTTTCCGTAGAGCACGGAGCAAACCCATACATGTTGCTGCCGTTTTGTTTACGGAGGCATCAAGCTGCAAATTGGGTTCAAATAGAACTCCCAGGTTGCGAGCTGACTCTGCCGCCTCCACCGAGCCCGGGATGGACACTGGCCAAAAATCGGCCGGTAGTGTACGGGGAGTTCGGTCCAAGGAGCAGTGGAGTACCTCCGTTTTTGACCCATTGAATTGCAACGCATTGGCTCGCAGCCATGCTGCTGTGGCTGCCATACAACGGTGAAAGGCATCCCTTGAAATGGACTCTGAACCCTCAAATGAAAAAATCAACTGAGTGTCATCGGCATAGTTGACAACAGATATGCCGAATGACTTTATCAGTGCTATCAAGGGACGGAGATATATATTAAATAGGATCGGGCTAATTGCCGATCCTTGAGGGACTCCCTGTTTCACCCGCCTAGTGGCTGATCGAAAAGGTGGTAGTGCCACGGCTTGTTGTCGGTTATCCAAATAGGACGTGAGCCAGTCTAAGGCCAGACCGCACACTCCCGCACTCCGAAGACGGCCAAGTAGTACTTCATGGTCCACCGTGTCGAACGCGGCCGACATGTCAAGTAGCACCAAGAATGCAGACTTGCCCTTGTCGACTCGCGTTCGCAGATCATCCAACACGGTGACCAAGGCCGTCTCGGTGCCGTGCGCTGGCCTGAAGCCAAATTGTGCAGCATCCAGACATAGATTTGTTTCTAGGTAGTTGGATAAGGCTCTTGTGACCCATCTCTCGAGGATTTTTATCGCAAATGGTAGTAGCGAAATTGGCCTGTAATTAGCCGAGCAGAGAGGGTCCAGAGAAGCCTTTTTCAACAGGGGTGTTACAATAGCCAACTTCCAGCTGTCTGGGACTGACGCTGTGGTCAATGATTGACAGCAGATGGAGTGCAACGGAGGGGAAAGCTCATCTTGAAAGGCCTTCCAGATCTTATGAGGCATTGGATCCAGCGGTGATCCTGACGATACACTGCTTGCCAGGATAACAAATTCCTCTAACGAGGGAATGGGAAAGCTGGACAACTGAGGCATACCTTCCTTGTTAGGTGCCCAATTGGAGTCCAGGTTGTCAGACGGGTCCAAAGGAGAGACTGCGGATGTTACAGATTGTTCAGAATTTTTGAGTCCAGTCAGAATAGTCCTGATTTTCTCCTCAAATGCAAGGGCCAGCGAGTCGCACAGCGCCTGCGAGGCCGGGATGGTAGACGCCATGCAAGGCGGGTCAGACAAAGTCTTGACCAATCTAAACAGGGTCTGAGATTTGTTAGAGGCCTTCGCCAAAGTGTCTTCCAAAAACTTGGCTTTTGCGGTTCTTAACTGGGCCTTGTATTCGTGCAAGGCTGCTTTATAAGCCGCCTTATCCTGCTCCCTGTATCCTCTCCTCCATGTACGCTCCGCCTGTTTACAGCGAAGTTTGGAGTGCCCCAATTCTTCGCTGAACCAGGCATTTAGGCCCCTGGGCCTGTCTCTTACCTTACGTAAGGGGGCCAGGTCATCAAGAGATGATACAATATGCCGGCAGAGAGAAGCATAGCTCTTGTCCACATTCTCCTCCATCTGAAAGGTTCCCGGTAGGAGTGTAGGTCGAATCGGTTCCCTAAGGAGACGACTCCATTGCCGATTCAACTTCCTGCTGGTCGGTTTATTGGGTCTCCATGGGGCAGGCATAAGAAGGGACAAAACAATCAAGGAATGATCGGTCCAACCCTGGGCCTCGACCTTATCTACCACAACCAAATTCTTATCAGCAAATACCAAGTCTAGTATATGTCCCCTATCATGGGTGGGTACCTGAACCAGTTGAGCAAGTTGGATATTGCTGCCGGCTTGGCACAGTTCTCGGAAGGCCAAGTCATGGGGACCAGAAGGCCAGAGGTTGAAATCACCCAGTACTAGAAAATTGGTATGCGAGTTAGAAAGGTCGTAGATCAGATCAATCAGAGATTGAAGGGCTGTCTTTGCCGCCCGCATTGCCTCTCTTTTGGCGGGACTCGACCCTGATGCGTGCTCGTATGTGGATGACATTTATCTCACAGATAACGAAATATGGCCGCATCTGTGTCGTGTTGACCGCATCATTTGCATGTTTGCGGACTTCGGTTACAAATTTAATTTTGCAAAATCACACATTGCAGAGTACACAGTGTTGTTCCTTGGCTATGAGCTCAACAATGAAGGTCGAGGTTTAGCACTTCACTTCCTGGAGAAATTCACACAGTTGAGCGCTCCTACAACTCTGAAAAAACTACAATCTTGAATGGGTTTTTTTAACTTCGGGTGTACTTATATTCCCGATTATGCCCAGCGTGCCAATCCTCTTTATGCCTTGGTACAGCCTTCTTTTACCAAATTTTGCTGGCTGCCAGAACATTCAGCTATACTGCATTTGTTACAGTCTGATCTTCTTGAATCTAAATACTTACTGACTCGTGACAACCACACCAACCTGTTAATAAGAATTGTGCCAGGCACAGTTAGTTTCACATACCTGACTTTTAATGAGGGTGACACAGTCCTTATTGCTTACAAGTCGCACCTGTACACTTGGGCTGAGAAGCTCTTTTCCTCTGTAGAGAAAGTTTTGACTGCATTGCAGATGGCGATTCTGAAAGAGAGAGCACTTTCGCAGGGGAAATGCATGTTAGTAGTTATACCGTATCTTGCCCTGGAGGCAGTGACAAAAGCCAGTATACCAAATTCGAAAGCTTTCCATCCTCTTTGGATACAATGGGCCACATCCTTGACGTCTCCAGATGTCAGGTTTATTTTTGATTCCTCTTTGCAGACTCAGGAGTACTACACTGTATGAATTTGTTCATCCAGCTCCTTTGTCCATGCGCCCGCTGGAGGATTTCCATTGTATCATTTACACTGACGGTTCAGTGCAACCGGCGACAGATTCAAAACATGCTTATTCAGCAGCATACGCAATAGTGGTGGGTACTATGGTGAATGGAGAGTTCAAGTCCGATGTTGTGCATACACAGACATTAGGGGACTGTACCGCCCAATTGGCAGAGCTATGTGCTCTGGTGCTTGCATTGGAGTACCCTGACTACTCTTATTGTAAGTGACTCTTACTACTGTGTTCAATCTTACATTGAAACTTATTCTTTTGGACTCAGAATGAATATTGTGATTCCAAAGGAAGCACGATCAAACACAAAATATAATGGGTTCGAGTCACAGAACTTAAAGAACGTCGGCCTCTCGTGTTTGTAATTTATACTCTTGGTCATCAGCGCGTAGGGGTACACACTGTTGGCAACAGTCTTGCTGATGAAGCAGCTAAGACAGCAGTAGCGACATATGTAGTAGCAGCAGTTACACGTTCCAGAAGTAAGATTGATGATGACATCTTGGCAGCCATTGCTGCAACAGAGAAGGGAGGTAATTGCCGTAGAGGTTTCCCTTCTAAATACTCTTATCACTTAAGTCCTGATAAAGTACCCTATGTGAGAATTATTGACATTGGTGACAGCTTGATTCCCAATGCGGACCGCAGACTTTCCTTGATAACAGCCGCTCATGAGGGGATGGCCTCAGCCCATGCCGGCGTTTCAGCGACTGTCTCTATCTTACAACAGTGTTACTGGTGGGCCGGATTGTACAAACAAACGCATGATTATGTCCTTCATTGTGACATTTGCCAGCTGAACAAGCCTTCAACTGCAGCGTGCCCACCCCAGACACAGTTGCACATATCTAATAAACCACTTGGGTGTGTTATTTAGATCACTGCGGTCCTTTCTCCTCAGATACTGCATATAAGTACACCTTAGTTGCATTGTAAGCACAGGCTTTATATGGCTCTGGCCACAAAAGAGTACTGATGCCCGAACTGTCATCAGGGATTTGCGTGTCTTTGTGTGATTCTTTGCATGTGGCAACCTTCCCTCGGACCAGGGTCCAGCGTTCGCCTCTAAGGCGTACAGGGATGCCATGAGGTCGTTGGGGTTGCAGGTCAAATGTTCGTCTCCATAGAGGCCTGAGGGCAATAGTGTTGTGGAGCAAATGAACCGTGACTTAAAGCAATCCTTGACAGCTAGGGTTTTAGGTACTGGCAGAAACTAGCTGACCCATCTATATAGCATTTAACGTGCACTTAATAATCTCCCTAGAAGGTCTCTGGGTGGGCTGACCCCATACAAAATACTCTTTGGCATCACAATGTTTGTTCTGGACCTTGACACTGACTCTATAACATCGAGGTCCCCTTCTAAAGTTTCTATTTTTGCTGTTTGGTTTAAAAGACATTTTTTGATGCTACCTTGGACTTACATTTGGCTGGTGCTTTTCTCAATTTTTTTGTTCATGTCAGTTTTTGTAAGGATTTGTAATGATGTTTTTCCGTCTAGTGAATAAACATTATGTTAAAGAAAGATCTACGATCTGGTTGATTGATGGAACTTTGGCACCCCACTCCTCATATCCCAGAATGAAAAAGAACCAGACTTTTGTTAACATCACAGCTTGGCCTGTATTAGATGGGATTGTATGGGATGCTGTTACATTTCAAATCCACAGCCCTATGGAGGTTATAAATGTCCCCAATGTACTTCTAGTTTCAATAGGGGATGTTGTGAAACAAAACATACGCTCATTTGATTGGGATGTCCAAGCCATAGAGGTTCTGTTTTCTGATTTGAAATATTATGCTGCTTTTGATACTGAAGACTTGTATTTGGACTCGGCTAACTATGCAGATTTATTCTGCTACCAACACTATGGTAATCCTTTTTTGCACAAAGCCAACTCATTTAGAAATGTGGTTAATTATACACAATGGGAACATTGTCCAGCACCAATTGAAGGCAGCTCGAAAACTCTTTTGAAAAAGTTTACTTATTTTACTGATTTTAATCCATCTAATCCTGGCGCATTTTTTATTAAGATGACTACTAAGTCCTCTTTCAAAGTTAGACTCACCCACACTAAATTACTATATTCGAAGTCCTTTATCGATCAATTAGCCATAGGGGGCTATGAGCTGTGGAAAGATACTATTGATCTTGAATCTGTTTGGGGTTCTAAAAGTTGGCAAGTACAGGGCACTGAAGCTTTGCATTGTGCATGCCTCATCCCAAACCACATGTTATTTTTTAATTCATCTGTCTCACAAACGACTTGCTTTGGATTGACTATGTAAAAAAAATGAAGGCTCCTTCTATTCCTGATTTAGGGGAGTACCCTAACTGTAACAATCACACTGATAGGTCCATTATTGAATTGCAGTCCTTGATGCTGAATTCCTCCTTTAATATTTCAAATTTGAATCCTGAAGGTTGGTTATTATGTCATAAAACCTCAGATTCATGCCAACATCGTTTTCTGGGTCTGACAGCTGGCTAAACACAGATTAGAGTGGATCCCCGATTTAAAACAGCCCATTCTGTTACTACCTATTCGGTAGGCAACTTATGTCAGAACTAACTTAAACATTCCACTTTGGCATCAGTTAAACTTAATTTATCCAAATTGTCCGACGATGTTGATTTGAATGATTTTGTGAAAGGTCCTGTTGGAACCAGGTCAAAAAGATGGGTCTATGCTGTTTGTAACGAAGTTTGGATTCTGTCTCAAATTGAAGCTGTTTCTAAATTAAGGGCTATTGATCAAGCCAATCTAGAGAAAGTGCTTGCAGTCGTTGATAACAGCATTAATACTCTTTCTTCCCGAATTTATACATTAGATAATATTGTTTCATCTGTTGTTGACATTTTACAGGATGAAGTGTCTGTTTTGTACCATGGTCAAAATCAATTGTGGTCCATTATGCAGTTTGTTTGGACTTTACAAATCTTAAAATCTGGGAAAGTGCCTTGGGACTACATGAACACGTCCTCGCTATTTTTACCATTTAATTTAACAGACAAACAACAGTTTATGTCTATGAAGGATGCTGCATATTCACTTTTGCATGTTGAAAAATTGGACCCTTTATCTATTTCTGTCGCCTAATCGAATCCATCTGTTTGGTTAATTCATGGGTTAACAACATTGCCTTTTCCCGTGTTCAAGTTCAATTCAAGTATGATGCACTATGCCATAGACAGATATGAACCTTTAGGGAGTGCATATCTCCATGAAGTTTGGTCTCTGCCATTTACCTATAGGTCCCTGAGGGAAGGTAAAGAAGTTTATTTAAATGGTGAAGATTGCACTTCCACACCTTATCGCTCGCAAGAATATACAATTGCACGGCTCTTGTAATTCGAACTTGCCAAATTTGGCCTGCATTTTAAAAGGTACCCCTGCCCTACTTATAACACCGACTTTCACGTTGCTAGCAAACGGTAGTTATTTACTTTTAAATAATGAAGATTGTTGTGGTATGCTGGCAGGAATTCCGTACATTGTGACTGTCTCTCAATGTGTAGTCTGCTGTAAGAATGTGCTTTTTCCTCCTCCGCATGGGAAGCTCTATGAATCCATCTGGCCTTCCATTCCGACCTTGAAAGCAGAGTTCAACAAGAGGAGTCGAAAGAGGGCTCTATTGTCACAAAAAAAGTTACCCTTACTTCATTGCGTGAAACATTCCAGCTTCACGTGACAATCACCCGCACTGAAGTGCATGCGCTTTTAAATACTGATTTCCCACTACATTTCGGTGCTTTGATTCACACTATATTCAATGCCTCGTCGACCCGGGGTTGGCTCACTTTTTCAAAATAGTATGCACTGGCCTTGTGACTTGTTTCCAAACTATATTTGGTGTGATACTGGCTTTTTTTCATTCTATTTTTTCAAGTCTGTTCGGCTGTTTACTGTTAATTCTTGCCTTGGTTGCCGGTGTGCTGCTCTTTCTTTGCTTGCTCAAAAATGACTGCACACTCTGTGTCACAAGACATCCTGCCCCGGCTGCTCCCGCTTTGTAACCAGATGCTTTATTACTATGGAACGCTACCTCTGGCCACTTTGAGTGTAGCCTATGGATTGTCCTTCTTTACATGCACGCAACCTGTTTTTCATTGCCTGGATTGCATTTTTGAATGGGTTCTGGATTTGTGTCTCTGCAATACGGTGTCTCATAATCTGGATTATGATCTACTAATGAGTCCCTTAGTTTCTCATGAGTTAGACTGTTCTGGTATCGGAATAATGGCCTGTGCAGCGGCACATGGAGTCCTAGACAATTGGAATATATGGGCTGCAGCCCATGACTTTCTGGCACGCAGTTCTATCGAAGAACACCCAAGTTGTCCTCTGATTGTGCTAGAGGCTCCGGCTGTCGAGGAACATGTTTGTTCATTCCCATTACTGAATTAGTGGATGAAATGTTCTCTGATGATAACAATGACTTCTTCTTGGAGGCTGTTGCAACGTACTGTGCCTATACGCTGTTGGATTGAACTGGTATAGATCATGCCTCAACATGCGCTGTACTCTGAAGAATTTTTATTATTTTTTCCCTTTCCATGATGGGCAGTATACAGAATGTTCTTGGGTGTCTTGTTTTCTTGATTGCTTCGGAATTCTTACTCCCAATTATCCAGTTTGGCAAATTTTGAACTTGGTTCTATTTCACTCGAACTTGAACTCTGTGTTTCTAAGTTGCTTCCCTTCTTATGCGTGTTCCGATCAAGGGAGGGTGTAGTGAAGGCAGGGCCCTGCGTGCACATATTGCTAAGTTGGCATAAGCTTATTAGATGTCTAAACACCATTTTGCTATTTGTTTGCTTTTTCACACAACACTGCATGTAACTGTTGTTGTTAGTTAGACTGCTTTGAAAACTTCACATGAGAAAGGCTTGTTTTCATCATCCCTAGATTTACATTGCGACCTCAGTCTGTAAAGTGTGTGCAGAAGCCTCCAAGGTAATCAAAGCAATGGAAGCTGTTGTCCGGACTAATCGGCCCATACTCTAGACATAACATGCACACAGCTGCAGCTAACTGAAATTATAGCACCTTTAATATTGCACTGCATGCATGATTATGGCACTTGGATAAAATCAGTTTCCAGAGAGAGAACTTTTGCAGATCCTGATGTGATTCATCTCTACTGATCTTGAAGGTATGGGGTTCCCCATGGAATCCTAAGAGTCCTTCTATTATTATAAAACCTAGTTCCTAGCTGGGGTGGGTGGCATACAAGACACTATAGGACCTTTTTCCACTATCATTATAATATGATTTCTCCATTTGTGTTTTATGGAATTGTAACAATGCTGATCGTATTAATTTTAAACATATACCTGCTTATGTTAGCAAAAATACTGCATCTTAGAGCACGTCGTTAAAATAAACCTTTTAAACTTTTCAGTGTCTCTATTTACTCACGTTGTGGACTGGTATGAGAATAACCAACAAAAGAGTGTTCTTGATTCTCACCATTCCTGAGAGTAACCTAAGATGCATGTTCTGGGTTGTCTAATCATTGGTAGCTTCGCTATAGGACAGAGACACTGATGCTAATCGGTTAGGGGTTCTAGGTACTGAGGTGAGTTTTTTGGTACACCACAATTCATTGAGGTCCTGTGTCTCTGTGCACAGTTCTGTGTATGAGCAGAATCCCTGCAACGGGACCATGCCCCCCAGCATCTTCAGCTCCTCTGCTGTAAAGGCAGGGGCCCTGATCTCTGTACACCAAGACATTGTAGATTGCAGAGGATGTAAACAGCAACAGAGAGATGGGAAGGCCTGTAGAACTGCAAAGCATAGTTGGTCTTCTGTGCGAGCAGTCAACGGGACAAGTCGGCATTGGTTGTATTTTCCAAAGTCGTCCAATGCATTCAAATGCTGCCTAACATTCTGCATACCGCGCAGTTCAAAATAGCCGGTGGTCCCCGAGTAAGATTACTACATTATCAATGGAAGTTTATCCGCGTCAGTCTTCACTGCAAGTGAACACAATCAGCGATCCACAACTGTCACAATAACAAGTTACAACCTATGGCTGTGTCCGCCTCAGTTCTGAAACGCCTACAGCGACTTTTGAATGAAGGTTCGGATGGGGAAAAAAAGTTGAAAATATTGATGTTATGTACTAAACCATGCCTGGATGCACTATATTGTGTGTTCAAGGAGCATACAAATCAAAGGCCCACATTCACATGAAGAAGTCACCTTGAGAGGACCATGAAACACTTGTTGGCAGGATAAACCAACATGAAAGTACACAGTTCAGTTTCTGATTTTCAACTTCTCTCAGGCAGTATGCAGCCCATGTCCATTAACAGGTGTAAATATACCATATCACAGTGTTGGAAGCCACTGCCACCCAGTGTGCGATGTCCAGGTGGAAAGGGAGTGTGTATCTGATGTACAGTATCCTACTGTCCCAGAGGGCCTATACACTCAAATTCAGGCACCCTACAGTCTCATTGAAACTAAATGGGACATTGTAAGTGGTGTTTGTGTTCCGCACATCTGCATATTGAGAAAGATGTACATTGTCAATGGGTTGTGTATGTCATTGTATGTACAACGCAGACATGATAGCATGACAGTGTAGACCATGTAACTTTTTTCTGCATGAAGTGCTGATTGAAACTCCTGATTTATGTGGAGTACATGATGCAGTACATAACATGATCCTACTGTGTTTACGACAAAACTCGCTCAGTCATTAGACATACCTAAGTAAGTGTTCTTGACTTGTGACTTGTGACAACAGCTTATCAACAACTTCTTTTCATGACTGAAAGTATGCACTGAGATGTATTTCCATTTCCATGGTGTTTGTGTTGTGTAGGTGTGTGGCCTATGTGTATGTATACATCAGAGTGTAGGATAAGAGTGCCAATGTTTATGCAGGACAGGTTTGGGATATGTCTAATAAAAGAGAGGGACCCAGGACACCAAAGGGGTAGGGTTCCGAAAGACAATATGTCACAAATTAAAGTCCCCTTTGGACAGATTCTAAGCAGACAAAAAACTTGCAGCTTTAACACACATTAGTCAGTTCACACTTTCAATTTCGAGCAGCAATCAAAATGATGTAAAAATAGTCAAAAATCATACAATAGTACACAATTTATTAAAAAATTCACAATAAAAAGGATAAATAATATATCTAAATCTAGTACATGCAAATAATAATCATAGAGTGGGAACAGAGCAACACATTGGTTAAAAAATATATAATGGGATACTGTAAGCTGACTTATGTAAATCATCCTCCAATCTAGTATAAATATCTTTGGTTTGGAGACGTTGTATAGTCCAATAATTTTAGTGTATCCCAATACACAAGGGCATCGACGCGTTTCGGTTTTGGCCACTTGATTTTATAAGCCAACACCTACATCAGGAAAAAATTATAAACATTCCCACAATATAAGGAAAATCTCGTTATTATGGTATCAGGCCTATTTAGGTCATTTTCGCAATTGATCTCGAGTCAGAAGACAAAATGATGCACTTCCATCTGCTACCGCCCCTAGGGACTTCAGTATAGAAGTCGTCTATCAGGGCTTAGCCGAGAGTATAACTGTAGATATCCAGTCAGAGGTCTTGCTATATATTTGATTGCACGCAAAACACTGTTCTATTCCGATACAGCTTGCCCTCACAAATGCGAGACCGCCTGCAGTCTGCTTGTGGGTAGTGCGCCTCCGTGTATCTGGGGTTCTGTAACTCAAGGTTCGGGATATGGTCATAGTCACATGCGTACTGTGTAATTCAGGCCTAACTAGTTTAACAGTGGCATTATTCTGGTTAAAGTTCCAGGTTGCTTTTATTTGTGAGACATGATTTGCCCTTACTTATCTTATTTCATTTTGATGTTTTAGTTCACTTTGCCTTGTCATCAACTGAGGGAAGGTTGTGAGTTGTGCCATAACCAGGCATATGATGCTGGGTCTGATTGCAAGCTGGACATGGAATGATCCTGGGAATGTTTGGCACAGATGTTAAGGATGCATAACTGGTATGACACCTGCTTTCAACAGTAGGAATAGAAGTTGCTACAACACCAATGGACTTTTATCCCATTGTGTGTACTTTGTTTTGCAATAGGTGTACCATTATGTGCTCAAAAACAATGTGGTTGTGGGGATAGACCATGGTAGTTCCCATTCATATCACCTAGATGATCAATGTTTGAAAACTTGATGTATCTGTAGATTTGTGTCCTCATTGTAGGTCAGTGTGGATGGTCCACACCACTGCCATATACTTGCAATCTACCTAAAAATGCAGCCCAACTTGTTGTAATGGGACCTGTTCGCACTGGCCAGTAGTCCTGTACTGTGTGCTTTTCTTTTTTTGCACTGATTGTGTAGGGAATATATGGTGTTTGTGATCTGCTACCAGGTGATCACAGAAAATAACATTTGTGTTTCGCATTGAAGTTTGCATTGTGGAGGTGGAGCTAGCTCGCGACCACGACGGCCGCTTGAGCCGAGTGCTCCTACAGTCCACCACACTATCTTGTTACTATCCTGCAGATGGCATCCTCTCACACCTCTGAAAAAGTACAGGGGAATACCTGAAGTCTCCGCACAGCTCCCCGCAGCAGGAACAAGCTTCTTTCCTGCTCCTGGCACCGAGAACGACATATTCTCTGCTCGAGGTGCGGGGCCTGGACCTGCTCCTGGGCTCCCTTTCTCTCTAGACCCATGCAACCCATGGCAGCGATCCGCTGTGGAACCGGGTGTAGGCGCACCTCTCGGCGCCCCAGCGAGGGCATCCTGGGTCATGTGGGGGGCGTCTGCCCCTGAAATGTTGAGGGGCCTGAAGACCTGCTGATTTGCCCGGGACGGACTCAGAAATTTTGAGAGCCTGGGGCCTATGGCCGAAGGCCCGGAGAGATTTCAGCCAGGAGGTGAGCCATGATCGGACACCCGGGGGGCTCCCAGGAGAGAGAGGCGCTTCGACCTCACCCCGGACGTGTGGCAATTGCGACGCTGCCTGGTGGGGCCCACGGCTGCTATGAGGCCTGGATTGTTTGCAACCTAGTCGGGCCTAGTTGCTGTTTTACACATTGGATGCCCAGCTGGATGGGATAATAGGCATACTGCCTGAACAGTGGAGTGGGGTTTGTTACCATCGGCTTGGGGCCAAGGTGCATGCTGATCCTCCTGGGGTTTTTACACTAAAGCTGGGTGGGTGCCCCTCCCCTACTTGATTATACACGTGGGCAGCCTACTTAGGGCTACAGTTTGGAGTCGTGGATCGTTTGCTGACCACATTCCTCCCCCCCCTGGGACCTCTGGAGCAGCGCAGCGGTACACTTGGCGTGCAGGGGGTGCGGTTTGGGCCTTGGAGGGCCCCCGAGCCTTGTGATTGCCTGTAGGCCCCGGCGCAAAGTGGCCTTGGGAGGAGGGGTCCGGCCCCCACCCCGATCGTTGGGGATCCGGCCTGGGATACTAGCGGCGTGGTCGCTTTTGGGAGTCTCCATACTGTAAGTCTTCTACTCGACTGCAGAGTTTTCCCATTCCCCCTGGCAAGATGGGACAAGTGGACAAGACGCAGCCTAAGCTATCGTTCGACATGCGGAAGTCCAGGTCGGGGGAACCCGCCCCCGAAGATGGTTTGTGCGACAAGGAACAAGCCACAGAGGACCAGGGCCAAGACATTTGTAGCCCCTTGGTCAACATGGAAAAGAACCTGCAAGGTGGGATAACCTCTCTGGGCACCAAGATGGATGCTCTTACTTATGATGGACCGCATGGTCGAAAGACTAGACAAACACGCTGAAAAACTGGACATGTCTGAGCGACAGCTAACGGAGGCGGAAGAGGCTCAGTCCACGCTAGACACAGAGCATAAGCAGCTGGGTAGGGTTCTCCAGATTCTGCAGGACAAGACAGAGGACCCGGTGGCCGGTTCCGGCGCTATAATATTCGTATCACGGGCTGCCCGAAAACACCCCCAATGGGAACATGGAACTTTTCACGGAAACGCTTCTGAAATCGCTCCTGGGCGACACCTCTTTTTCTGAGATGTTCATTGTAGAGAGGGCTCATCGCTCCTTCGGCCCCACACCGAAACCTGGAGCTCTCCCCAGGCCAATAATAGCACAATTAGTAATTATAGGGACCGGGATGTGGCCCTCCGCTTGGCCCGTGAGAAACAGCCTCTGCAGTATGAAGGTTCGACAATCTCGGCTTTTTCCAGACTTTACAGCACAGGAACAGGAGGCGCGGCGTTTGTTTGCCCCTACGAAACGTCAGCTACGTGACCTCGGAGATGACTACGCTATGCTGTACACTGTGAAGCTGAGGGTTAACCGGCAGGGTCGCTCGTTAATCTTCACTGATCCCAAGGCTCTACAAAAAGCGTTGAAGGACTTGACGAAGGAGCAGAGCGCCACACCGAACAACCAACTCCTGGCTGAGGCGGCCAGGGGATCATTGGACGTTGGACGAGCAGGACTGATTGCAGCCTCCAGATGTCGTCTGTTGAGCATTCTGTGTTCATATGGAGGGACGGGGGGTTTCCTATTGGGGATAAAGATGCTTATGGCACTCCCTGATGTATCATATTTTAAGTCCTGCACATTTAGGGGGGATTCTTCTTTGGGTGGGGGTGTTTGATGTTATATCTGTTATATATTTGATGGTGGTTGATTGTTATATCATGTTGCGATGCACTGCTTTGGCTCGGAACGCTCTGACCGGACTGTTCCCGACAGATCTTATGCGCCTCTCCTTGTCACAACTGCCATGCCTATGACTGACTCTGACGGCACCCCTGACTCCTTAGTATTGCTCACCTTGAACGTACGGGGTCTCAATGACCACCGTAAGGTGTCTGGTGGGTAACTTTCATGCTACGGGCCTTACCTCACACGCTAGAGAGGTTCTGACTTGGGTGAATCCGAGGTCGCTGGTAACCATGACGCCCTTAGCGACGGACCGGGAGGCAGATATACACTCACCAGATATCACGGGAAGGGGTTAGAATTAATTATCCTAAATGTTTATGGTCCAAATTATGATAATCAAGACTTTTACAATAATCTTGCAGAGATGGTGCAGCCATATGCCCAAGATAGTGTGCTATGGGGTGGAGACTTCAATTTCACCAGACATCCCATTATTGACAGGTCGGACGGCCCGAACAGATGACCCTCAGCATCTGCCAGGGCGGTTGAGTCCACACTTTTGAGATATGATTTGGAGGATATCTGGTGACACGAAAATCCACATCTGGAGGGATTCATGCACTACTCCGCACAATACAACATGCACACTAGGATTGATTATTGGTTTGTTTCCCAGCACCTTCTACGGCAGCCCCGTGCCTGCACAATTTTGCCCTGTATCTACTCTGACCATTCTCCATTGAGGATTTCTTTAGCTTCCCCCAAAATGAGACTTCCCCCGTTCTCCTGGCGCTTTCCACCATATTCGCGTCTCGACAGTGCATTTAAGGATGAATTGGCCCAGCCCATAGAAATGTTCTTTGATACTAATGTGGGATCGGTAGACTCCTTCCAAACCATTTAGGAGGGCTTTAAGGCATTTATCGGGGCAATTTGTAAGCACTCGGGTGTGCTCAAGTTGATACGTGTTCGGCTGTCAGCACTGGAACGTTAGCTAAAAGAATTGGAGGCCGTCCGTGGAATGGATCGGAATACGGGTCTCGACAATGCTTCGTGATTACCATAAGGAGGCATACTCTGAGTTAAAGAATCTCGGAAAGTATGCCACTGCCAGGTCATACTGTGAGGGGGAGAGACAGGTAAGGTCCTTGCGCAACTTATCAAATGCCGTAGGGAAAGAACGGCTCTCCCGACTATGCATTTAGAACACGGGGACTCCACCCTAACCGAGATCCAGGTGGCGGAGAAATTCAAGGAATACTACGCTGACCCCTATTCCTCATGGGGCTCGGCCCCGGAGGAGCATATACTAGACTATCTGTCCCAAATAGAACTGCCATGGCTGACTAATACACATCGCGAGTTTCTAATGCGCCCGATCGAGCGAGATGAAATTGTTCTTGCTCTCTCAGAGATAAAGGCGGGGAGTGCCCCTGGCAGTGTTGGCCTTACGGTTGCCCACTATAAGGTGATCCGGGACCTTTTACTGCCGCACCTCCTCACATTGTTCGAAGAAATATGCACCTCTGGTATAATGACACCGAATATGTGGGAAGCGATTCTGGTGGCTATGCTCAAGCCGGGGAAGTCTGCGGATGACTGTGCATCTTACAGACCTTTATCCCTCATGAACGTTGACGCAAAGATCTTTGCGAAGATACTAGCTAATGGCCTGAGCCCTTTGGTTACCACTCTGGTGGCCCAAGAACAGCCAGGATATGTGCCTACTCGTAACCTTACTTATAAATTAAGAACGGTATTTGCAGCCATGCAGCACACACGCCCGGAGGTCCCGGCCATTGATGTCTTCTTAGACATGGAGAAGGCCTTCGACTCTGTCGAGTGGCCTTTTATAAGGCATGTCCTGAGTCACATGGGTGCCGGGTCGGTTTTCCTCCAATTACTGGCAACGCTATACCGGGAGCCTACTGCCCACATTTGGATTAGCTCACTAGTAACCGATCCTATTCATACACGTAGGGGCACACAACAAGGGTTTCCCCTATCCACAATCCTTTATGCACTAACTGCTGAGCCCTTGGCTTGTGCCCTGGTAGAATATCATGGTCAGAGGGGTATCAGGTTTCCTAATTATCGACTTATTGTGTCCACGTATGCCGACGACACCCTTCTATCTGTTAGAGACACAGAAGCTAACCTTTCTCCTGTGCTGCACGAGGTAGTTCTGTTCAGTGCACTTTCAGGCATAAAGGTGAATGTTCCCCCTGATGCCGACTATGGTACGCTTCGTGCCAGACTATCCATTACAATGGACCACGGATCCGGTACGGTATCTGGGCATCCGTCTACATACAGGTTTGGAAACAGTACTGAGGGAAAATTATAGGGTAGCCATCTCCAAACTGGAGAATGACATTGAGGGTTGGATCCGTCTCCCGCTGTCGTTGATGGGCAGAGTGTCTCTAATGAAAATGGTCGTACTGCCTTGTTTTCTTTTCCTCTTTACAAATATCCCTATGGTCTTATCCAAAAACTTTTTTCAACAGTTGCAGTCGCTAATGGTCCGCTTGGCATGGGAGGGCAAGCAGCCCAGGGTGGCCTGGAGGATATTAACCCTGCCGTATGCAATGGGTGGTCTGAGTGCTCTGGACCTCAAACTTTACTATAGGGTCGCCCTGGCCTACCATGCTTATCATTGGAGACACGGTCCCACTGATACTCTGCATATTCGGATAGAAACTATTGTAGCAGACCCTAAACCACTTCCATCTCTTCTATTTTCATCACAAGACAGGCGCATGGGCATATTGGACTCGTTAACATCAGTTACCCTCACCTGGCACAGTATACCCAACACGCTCGCCGGTAACTTACTGTATTCCCCTATGGCTCGTCTCGATTGGTGCTACCGGTTAGTCCCATGCAGAGACAAAGGTGTCATTGCGGCACTTTGGTCACTGAGCGTGCATACCATAGGGGATCTTTTCTCGATGGTGTTGCCCGATCTGTGGAGGACATCATGACGAAGGTGGCATCACCCACTGCTCTTGTGCAGTTCCAGCTGCACAGGAGGAGACATGCCCTTTGGGCACACCTCGCTGATGACATGGCGGAGCCCCAGAGGTGGTGGCCTTGACAGTGGTCCTAAAGGCGCAATCCCCAACCAAACTAGTATCTAGACTCCACCATACCACCATGGCAGATAGAGAGGGTGCGTACACTAAACCACATCTAGCATGGCAACAGAACCTACAGACAGAACTGCCGTCATAGGCTGGTTCATTTTACATTTTACATTTTTTAACAGGGTGTACACGATTACATCGCTACGGCCTTCGCAAGAACTCGCAGTGCAAGCACTGTGGTACGCTTACCGCCGATTTCCTTCCTGCCCCGTGGTCCTGTCCTGGAATTGTCCGATTCTGGGTCAAAGTTTTTCGCGAGGTAAATCATGTGGCAGAGTTGGAACGTAACCCGGACCCACTGTCGGCCATTATGGGGCACTCTAAACCTCTCCAGAGGTCGCGTAGGCGTCTGGTGGATATGGCCTTTCTCCTAGCTAAACGTGGGGTTGCCATTTGCTGGATGTCCGGTCCAACCCAAACTCTGTCTCAATGGTCTAGGGGTATGCTGTTCTGCTGCACACAAACAGAAAATTACAGTGAGTTGCTCCCCCGTACAATAGACCCAAAAACGTTTGGTCCTTGTATGTTACCAATAGGCACACTACAGATGCTGCTGATAGTTTGGACTCCAATTCCCAGCTAGTTTCTTCACCCACAGCTGGAGACCCTGACACGTAGGGGACCCCTTCTCTTCCACCGAGCTGCTGTCACTCCTTCACCCCTTCATGTCTTGAGATCCCATGGGACTGTCGCACGAGCAGACAATGTGTAACGGGGGCGGGGCTGGAGTCCAGTTGTTGCCAGTTATATCATTCTCACTGTGACATGGTTTCATTGCAATGTACTAATGTGGAATTAATGTATGGGGACATTGTGTATATCTGTGTAATGCAGTGCCTTATGTATGTTTTTCTCCTGGAAACATTTTCAATAAACATATTTAAAAAAAAAGAAGTTTGCATTGTCTGATGTAGCTTCTCCAAATTCTTTGTCTCTTTGTTTGAACATGTCAAACTAATTTGGTGGCATAGATTGTTGAGTGGGATGTCAACTTCATACAAATGATCTGTGAATATGTACCATGGACTAAAGTTTGCATGATACACTGATTCTGTATGACTATCTTGTGGTGCCACGATTGATTGGCTTTGTTACACTTAAGTTACAATTTGCATGTACTAGTTGACCTAGGTTGAATTCTCTTTCATCAGAGTGCTCACATGATACTCACAACAATTTGAGATAGATGTCAAAGGCACAACATGATCTGGTATTGATGTGCAAAGTGTATTTTATTTACAACACATGGAGTATAGCGTAGACACACAATATGGATCAATGATGAAAAATAAAATAAAAATGGAGAGGTTGACAGTGTCGTTGGTTGAAATCCAAAATGTCATAGCCACAGTTATCAGAGTCCAAAGTCCAACAGTGTACTTCCATCTGATGTGAACCAGTTGGTATGAAAAGTCAATAAAGTGAATGGGTAGCGCAGAAAGAAGGATATCAAGTGAACCTTCTTTTGCTGCCTGGGGCTTGTGCATTGCCATCCAACCCTCCCTTATCTTTCATTTTTATGACCCACCCCACATTTGGGTGGGAACAGCAACTTCAGGATCCTTGTGTACTGAGGATTCTCCACCTGACTCAGCTTTCCTCCCTGTGGCTTGCACAGATCTTGATGGTACAGCTGGAGATGTCACACAGGGAGGGGCACTTGTGTGTGTCAACGCATGGCGGAGGGTGGAACTGATCTCCATCAGCACCACTATGCCCTTGTCCATTCAAACTTTGAAGTACTCAAGGGTTTGATCTTGGGACGCGTGCAGTTGCTTAATGTCCTGGACGTGTTTAGAAACCTGGCCCATTGCTCCCTGGTACACCTCATAGGCATCAACCAGCTGTTTGGCGATGGGGTTCCACGCATCCACTCCCACGACCCCTACTCCCACTGGCTGGCACAGGTTTGTGCCTGCACAGTCAAAGCAGATCCTCCTTCCTCATTGACTGAGTTTGTGTCCGTCAACTCCAGAGTGGGCTGTGTAGCTGTGATGGTGTTGTTGCCCATGGTTGATGGGACATCTGTTGTAGTACGGGTCAGCTGTGTGTTGGTAGCTGAGTTGGGAGTTGTCTCAGTGCATACTGCTGGACGTGCTGGTGCTGTCTGCCGAGCCAAACTTGATGGTCCAGGTTCCTCTTCCTCGTCCGAAGGTATGGGAGTGCTTTAAATGAGGATGCTGGAAATGTTCAATGCCCAGCTTGATTGAGACAATTTGAGGTGAGTTATTATCCATTCATTGTGTGGGCTGATATATATCTTTTATGATAGTGAGAAAACTTTATGAATGAGTCTGTTGATTTTATATTGGTATTTGGTAAGTGCTACTTGATAATTTTTTACAAAATGCCATTCAATTCTTGAGTGCCAGTACTGAATTTGTTATTCTGTTAAGTGCTGTGCTTTCAATTTAGAAACAAAAATCTGAAAAAATATACCAGAGATATGAAGTCAGACTATGTGTTGTACTAAATCTAAAAACTATACTAGGTCAAGGAGAACACCAAAGATCACATGTGGCTGAAAACTCCCATCAGACCACCATTATGGCGGAGTATCGTCACGTGGGATACGGATGGTGAATCCAAATCTTACCCAACCCATCAGGTGATGGTGTAGAGATGGATTGTAAACGTAATCAACTAGCCACAATGTATCTTTTAGGTGGTGATGGTGTGTAAAGTGAAAAAGTGTGTGCTAAAATTAACTACTGTAACAGAAAATATGTTTAATGAGTACTATTACAGTGTTAAGGTTAAAAAATAGCGCTCCATAGTGTGAAAATATAACTATGTGAAGGGGCAGTGCAGTGTGGTGGACATGTTTCAGCTTAAGAGACAAAGTATGTCCAGCTTTCTTCAGGACCGTGATGTGTTTAACACTGCAAATGTCAGTGAACAACAAAGTGATGTGTGAGACCCAAAAAAGTATCAAGACAAAACTAATCCTACCAGGAACTTGGATCCCCAATGTTGTCTGGAGGAAATTGGAATAGTTATCCCTTCCTGTGGAAAGAAATATATATACAGTACGTGATATCAATCTGTGTTCTCTAAAACACCAATAAAGCAAAAAGAAGTATAAACAACACATATAGTGAAGACAAGCATATAATCTACTTCACTAGACAGAGGCTAAAGTCCTCCTGCATTTGTATGCCAAATTATGTTTGAAATTGCATACTCACCCAGCTTTATGTGGGAAGATGCCTCAGCTCACCGGGCACCCACTCGGGCAAATGAGGCCCGCTCTGTTTGAAAAAATGGAAGAGGTAGTGGAACAACTTGCATTACAGAATTGTTATAATTGCATTGGGTTCCCAGCAAGACTTCCAAAAAGGGATTTCAAAACAAACTCCAGTTGCTCACACAAAAGGACACCTCAGACCAATGACTGAGCCTAAAGAAGGTCCAGACCAAAGACTGAATCTTATTTGTTCAAATAACATCAGATGTAGAGCATAAGGAACCCCTCTAGTGAAGTTCAAAGTTGTAGGTTATAAAGTATAGAAGTCCAGAAAAAAGTTCCTGGCAAACCAGCAAAAAGGTTAAATAACCTAACTGCAACCCATGTACTCACCTCTCCTTCGGTACCCCTCGCCTGCTTCCAAGTGGGAGTGGAGGTACCGAACGGGAGGAAAGTGCGCCTTTTTAAACCCAAGTTAATTGGTTTCAATCCTGCCCACCTGTGGAAGGCAAAGCACTGTTCCAAAATGCGCAGGGGCAGAGGCCTGAAGACTGACACGCTGTCTCTAGCGCAGTTGTAATCGTCAGCAAGGAGTCTCTTGCGCATGCGCACCCAAGAGCAGTAGTATCGCGCATGCGCCGCGGAGTAGCAGAAGTCGCTGATACAGCGCTCGGAGATATGTGTAGATATTTACTAGTGTGGACTCGGTTCCTTACCAGAATACCAAGTTTAAAGTATAAACACTGATCTACAGTTCGTGCAGGCACTACAATTACGAGTGTCAAACTCTATTCAATACCCTGCATAGAAGGTTAGCACAGATGTATATGCGCTCTGACATGAATTGACTACACTAATCGGTTGATCTTGAGTGGCAAGTCAGTGCGGCGCAACGAGATATGTCTGTGTGTGGTCCTGGTATTAGATGAAAATATTTATATAGCCATGTACTCTAAAGGCTATTATTACAGGTTGGTGACAACGAAGGAGCCTAATATGGGAATTGTGATAGGTTATGCCCTGAGGGTCAGGGAAAACCAACCAGGGGTAAGAGTGAAAAGCAATGTTATACTCTACATATATTACACGTAAAGGCTTATGATAGAACACAGGCCATGGAGAGCCCACAAATGTCTCCTATGCAATAGGAAGCTGATCATGTGTTCACAACCAGACCAAAGAGTGAGAATGTACCCAAGTGTTTCCTTGCATAAGAATAGTTGGTTATCCACCCAAAGGATATTTGGATACGTAGCCTGGTTACCAAACATCGGCTGCACATATTTGGTATATAACTATATCACACACCTAACATTTGGCCTGGTCTAGTCCACAGCATTTGAGCTCCATGAAGTGCTATTGATTATTGTCTCCTGAAATCCATAGATAAGTTTATTCTTGCACCCACCAGAGACAAGTTTTTTCTATCAGGATACACTTGGGTACATTCTCACTCTTTGGTCTGGTTGTGAACACATGATCAGCTTCCTGATCACTGTAATAGTACTCATTAAACATATTTTCTGTTACAGTAGTTAACTTTAGCACACACTTTTTCACTTTACACACCATCACCACCTGAAAGATACATTGTGGCTAGTTGCTTACGTTTACAATCCATCTCTACACCATCACCTGATGGGTTGGGTAAGATTTTGATTCACCATCCGTATCCCACGTGACGATACTCCACCATAATGGTGGTCTGATGGGAGTTTTCAGCCACATGTGATCTTTGGTGTTCTCCTTGACCTAGTATAGTTTTTAGATTTAGTACAACACATAGTCTGACTTCATATCTCTGGTATATGTTTTCTGATTCTGTTAGGGTTTGAGATATAGAGGTCAATAAACCAACCCATAGAACTCCCTCCACTTCTTCGTTTTTGTGCTTTCAATTTAGCCAAGACACTTGGTTGTTTTTCAGTTTATTTTTTGTGAGTGTGTCGACTTTTTTGCAGTTTTCTTATCCTGTTGTTTGTTGGTTAATAATTTTGGGCTGGTTCTATTTGTTATGCATCCGTTGCTTACATTCAATTGGCTTTAACAAATGCTATCAACATTGGGTGGGACATTTCATTAAATAAATTGAATGTGTTTTCAATCTGGCAATTGCTGAAGTCAAGGAGATCATGTTTGAATTGGAATGGATGTTTGACTAATTGTGTTGGACTTTATGGGCCTGGTTTAGAGATTTGTAGATAACTTAAAATCCTCCAGTTTCTGGAAGAAACTCTAAACTTGGAGTAACAATTTCCTCCACAATAGTGTCCCTACAGTGGAGGAAACTAAGCTACTAGATTCTTCTGTATGTAGAGTTTCCTTCAGAAAGTAGACCATTTTCTCTTATCTACAAACTCAGGGCCTTATTATAAGTTTCACAGGTCGTGGACTGCTGTACTGGGGGTGGCTGTTCAGCGCTGCAAGCTCGGAAGAACGGCCGCTGTAGTACGAGTTGTGTGGATGGGCTTTGCGGACACTGCGGCCAAACCACTGACACTGCCAGCCAACTCCAATTGCGGTGGCCGTGAAATGGGCCTATCAGGCTGTGGGAGGATCAGACCACTTATGAATTGCTTTACAAATGTTATGACCGTGGGGGTCCAAATGCCACATCTGAGACGGCGGAAAGGGAAGGATATAAGGCCGAAACTCATCTGTACTCACCTTTACTCGTCTCCTACCGCCATGGAGCCCATCGGACACGTCCTGCTGCTGCTCTACCAACTCTACCACATTCAAAACCTACTCCATCATGGACAAGATCAGCGGTAAGTCATACAACTACCTGTTGCCATAGACACCTCTGCAAAACAATGTACCACCAAGGACCAGGCAATGCAAAACGATGTACCACCAAGGACCAGGCAATGGAGTTGGGATTCCTAAGTAGTTTACACGTATACATGCCTCCTAAGTTAAAACACTGGTATGGCACAGGCACACTGTACACAAATGGATATGTATTTGCACATTATATATAGTGATAGTTATGGGCGCATTACTTTGTGTTCCACAACTGCATCTCCTCAATATATCACCTATTATCGACTGTCACACATCTTTTGCCCTTTCTCACTTGTCTGCCATGTTACTACGGATGTTCACTAGTAATGCGACTTGCCATTTCTCAATTGTTAGGAAAGTGACATTGAAGTGACTACAACTACCGTGCGGCCTAGTGATTGGAACTATAACCAAGATGCTAGACTCCTTTTGCCCCTTCTCACTTCTCTGCCATATAACTACAGATTTTCACTACTTGGACAGCTTGCCATTTCTCAAGTGTTGGTAAAGTGACATTGAAATGACTACATCTACCATGAGGCGATGTGACTGGAACTCTAACCAAGATGCTACACTCCTGTTTCACATGCTTGGTGCAGGTGATGACCAGTGGTGGCTGCTGTGGCATTTAAGTGGTGGACCAGAGTGGGGGAGGGCAGTGTGGGGGAAGGCAGTGCCGGGGGCTCTGTGGGGGGATATAATTAAAAAATAATGCTTACCTTCATTCTGCAGCATCAATGCTCATCTGGCCTCTGCTACTTGACTAATGGAATGCCACAGGGTCCCCTATGCCAGTCCAGATACAGCTCTCATACTGGTATTACCCACTATCAGAGCAGTGCCAAGATTGGTGTGCGCGCCATAGTTAGGTGCTCACTAATGGACTACAACCCTCTGCTTGTTCTCCACCCTGCTGTAAAGCACAGCTCGGTGGAGAGATGTAACTACTCATGAAAGTTTGGCCGGCCTTAGATGTCCAGCCAAACTTTCATGTGGAACTTTAAGCAATGCCACCACTCCTCCTTCTTGCGGCTGTGTCGATGTGTCTGAACGGATGGCCCTGCCCTTGGCTCAGCTGCAGGAAGTTAGCAAGGAAAAATAAAATGATAATAACTTTTGTTATTATCATATTATTTTTCATTTTCCACTGCTCAAAAGCAGTGGGGCGACACTCCTCTGCCTTATCGGAGGAGTCGTTGCTCGTGATGATGCCAGTCATAGATTGTATATACACAAGCAAATATACCTTTGAAGATTTTGGGGTGTCCCTGAACATCTATGACTGAAGACATGGGATCACTAGAGTCCCAACGGGCAGGCACATCATACTACTCTTTGGTACTGCATACTCGGATTGCCTTGTAAGGATCAGTGTAGACACACGCATAGGATTCCCACAGTTCTAGATCTCACTCCCGTCACCAGTCAGTTAATGAGTGTATTGAAACACTATTGCAGATGAACCATCAACCGGCAAAAGCATATTGGCCAACATGTAGGCACTAATGCTGATGGCACCTGTGATGTTTGCACTCGCATTTCACTGCATGAGCAGTACTTACAATGGGAACTGTTGTACAGTCACTGCATGTACTGTGAAATCTGTGTCATGTCACATAGGACCATCATCACATGAGAGACAGTAGCAAGGGAACATCACTCTTCATACAAGCTATACAAGCTGCCTGTGTGTACAATTGTCACCCAGATTTACTGTGAACATGAGATGATTACTCACTTCACTCAGCCAGGTGTCTGCTCAAAATGAGGTAATTGGATGTGGACCTGTCTCTGCTTTCTTCCAGGTCAGAAAGGCAAGAGGCACAGCATAGGCGCATGCACCTACTACCACACTTACACTAACAATGTTAGTGTGGTGTAGAAGTTAAGGCTGTAGCCTTGTTTCGCTATTAAAACTTTTATGTTTTGCACTTTTGAGGCAGCGCTCTGCGTGGGACACCTGAGTCTCTGTTCTCAGCGGCGTTTTTATTTCAAAATACCTAGGCTGGGGCATAAAAAATGCTTAATTTCAACAATGTGTTTTTAAACTTAAACTCTCACCTTGCTCACTCACAGTTTGCATCCAGTGCGACTCCTACCACCCCGCGTTTGACCCCTGCAGGCACCCGGAAGCTACTGGGTCCTGCATTGCACTGGGGTTGACGAGCTAGCTGTCCCACCCACCACCACTATATTAGAAATGGTGGAGCGGTCGCGCAGCGTGTAGAGAGTAAGGCTATAGCCTTGTTTCGCTATTAAAACATTCATCTTTTGCAATTTTGAGGCAGCGCTCTGCGTGGGACACCTGAGTCTCTGTTCTCAGTGGTGTTTTGTATTTCAAAATACCTTAGGCTGGGGCATAAAAATTGCTTAATATCAACAATGTGTTTTTAAACTTAAACTTTCACCTTGCTCACTCACAGTTCGCATCCAGCGTGACTCCTACCTACCCCGCGTTCGGCCCCTGCAGGCACCCGGAAGCTGCCAGGTCCTGCATTGCACTGGAGTTGACGCTCTAGCTGTCCCACCCACCATCACTATATCAAACATGGGGGAGCAGCCGTGCAACGGGCGCACCAGCGGCAAGTCCGTCTGCGCCCTTCGGCGCCCGGAGCGGGCCCATGCCAGAACCTCTGGTCAACTTACCTCATATTCTTATGGTAGGTCCGAACTACTAGAACTACGCCCAGACAGGTGTGTTCCGCACTGTTTGCCACCTCAAGACATCACCAAGACGGAGTTTCTGTGTAAGACATGTCTGTTTACAACTCACCCCATACCATGTTCGGGCTTTTGGCCTGAAGTCAGTATCGGAGAAGGGCGCTCGGGTAAAAAGTCCATCAATGAGGGAAACAACGAACGGGGCAGTAGATGTCGGGCGCCAAAAGGGAACATTGTACTTTAGCAATACGAGCAAAGAGTACCTCAAGGGTCTACTGCTTAACGCTCGATCCATACCAAAGCACAAACATAGGCTGGAGGATTTAATTCAACTTACCTCCCCTGATCTTATCTTCATAATGGAGACCTGGACATATATGACTTCCATCCCGCCTGGAATACTGGTATACCAGCCGGGTATGGATTCTTATCACAGAACAGAGGCATAGGTAAAGGGGGAGGGGTAGCCATCATCTACCAGGATCATTACAAAGTGCAGATAGACAAGATTTCCACTCTCCACGCTGAGGCTCTGCACTTCTGCATAAAACCAAATAATCTCCAGAGCTTCCGAGGGATCCTTGTCTACCGACCACCCGGCAGCAAAACAACTTTTCCCCATGCCCTCCTGCCTCTGTTGGAAAC